>NW_011341339.1:300956-301756 GCF_000735185.1 Notothenia coriiceps
GTGCCCCCCCGTATTTTACCCCCGGGGCTTTCCATCCCTGACATTAAGGGCACCCTCTTTGTTAATCCGAGGCTGCTAACCTCGTTGTTGTTCCTGCTCATGATTTCATGTTTTGTTAGTGAGACGTGGGCTGTTCATTTCCACGCTATTCATCTACTGGACCGTCCATCCTTGTGACCGCACGTTGCTCAAAGCGTCTCATTGTAAAAGGAGGGATGTGTGTTTACTGATACTGCTGTTCAGAGCTCTCCTCTTCAGTGTTTGTGAAAGCAATAACTGGAATCAGGATGACTCGATTAGCTCAAACCGATTCATGGAATTAGGTCTTTGATGCACTGATGCAGACATACAGTATTGACAAGTTAAACAGACGCCACATGTAGGGCACAAAGGCAATGGAGTGGTAAGTAGTTACAAATCAATTTGTTTAGAATAAAAGGCAGGCTTTTAAAAGACCTTACAGCATTTGACTGACGTGGAGGAAAGTAACCTAGAACACCTAGTAGGGTAATTTGAGATACTTGTACTTATTAGAGTATTTCTCTTTTTATGCAAGCTAAAACATATACTTGTACATTTGACAAAATGTAACAGCTATAGTTATTGGTTACTTCTCCTATAAGGTTTAACACATAATGAAGGATACTTTATTATAAACTAAACAGACCCCACACCATGGTACGGTAAAGATTAGCCTCACCTTAACAATTACATTAGATTTGTAGTTAAACATTCATTTGAAACTTACATATCACTGCACAAATGTATCAAACAAATCTACAACACTGCCAAGGCACACA
>NW_011341339.1:301785-353642 GCF_000735185.1 Notothenia coriiceps
CCTCACCTTAACAATTACATTAGATTTGTAGTTAAACATTCATTTGAAACTTACATATCACTGCACAAATGTATCAAACAAATCTACAACATTTGCATAATGAGTATTTTGTTCCCTAAAGTTTTGTTCTTTACCTAAAAGAGTATTTAGCGTTGCACTCCTATTCCATTGTTGAGCTCACAGTCGACGGTTTAAGAAAGAAAATGATCAAAATCAATGAAATGCTTCATGTTCATGTCTCTGTGTTCTGGGAATGTCAACCCAATAACCCATCAGCCTTCCAGCATCATCATTACGGTAACAGCCGTCATGTACAGACTGCAGTGATTATGTTGATTATGGAGATTATAATTGGTAGCTCATATTTCTACCATGCAACAAATGCATTCTGGGATTTTCAGCTGAGAATTAAGGATGACATTAAGCCTGAATGAGGAGGAGACACATTTGGTTCAATCGAAGCGACACTGACGAGTCGACCAATGTTTTCCAGACTTTGCTCCTTAGATCTACCGACAATGTTCACTTTAGGTGAGTAATGCTTTCCTGCTCCAAATTTAGTTAGTATGCCTCTCCAGATGAGTCGGTTCCCCTGAGTGCCACTTTGGGAGGAAATTGTCTAGAAATAGCCATCCCCACAACCCATCAATTACTGTCAAGTGCAAGCAACTCACTTATTTTCCAACAATGAATGGCCATTGCTTTGCTTATATTTTCTTAATATTTTGTAACTAAAAAAGGCATGATTTAACAACTGCAACATCCACTTATCAAGCACTAATCTCAAAACTGGATTACATGAGTGTGCCATGGAGGAGAACTGCTGCAAACATGAATGTGATGCTAAAGCTATGACTGACATTAGTTTCCCGGCTGCATTAATTATATTATCTTTTAATTTGATACTTTCCCAGCAGTGCTGACACAAATGCTGGTGAGTAGCTGAACTGCTTTTTGAATTAGACACAAATATCTACACGAATTATAAATGGCTTTGTGAGAGGAAAACAAACACTACTAACCCACAAACAACTTCTCAGAAATGAAATCCATTTGAATATTGTGTTTGTTTAATTTTAATGCAAAACTAGCCCAGGACTCCTTAGGGAATGATACAAACTAAACCACTTCTCAACCTCAAAAGTCTGTTGACATCTAAATGTGTTTACTCCAAAGCACCGGCTCTTTCACGGCCCATCAGCTGACTCATCACGTTACAGGTGGATTGTGCAAAGGAAGCATCATTAACTGCTTGGTGTGCAACACAGGTTTCAAAATACCCGTCTCTCTCTCAGTAACACGTCTGTGTTGTTAATCATACTACCACATGTCCACCCTGCGATAAATCATTTCCTCATATTCGTTTTAAACAACACCTCGACTTGGCCAATGAAATGCTCTGACCTTTTGTACAGAGAGGCAGCATGTCTGCACCCGTCCACCTCTTGAATCACAGATCTCTTGGTAATTATAGTCATACAAAAGTATACACATTATAGTAATGCCATCTGCTTATGAAATATGAGTCCTTACTGTTTAGTGTCAACCACTACAAATGGTCCCAGCAACAGTGGTGGAATGTAGCTGAATACATTTACCCAAGTACTTGAGTACTGTTTTGCATACACTTTATGCTTGGACTCTCACAACATTTCAGGGGAAATTACTGTTCTTTACATCCATTTATCTGATATCTTACATTTCTTTTCAGATTAGGATTATACATAACAACGTCGTAATCGTATACATTAAACATGTTGAACCAGTGTTTTCCAACCACTAACATTTCCAAAAATCTCTTTCTAGTTGTGATAATCCTTATCACATTTCAGATGTGTTGTAAGGTATGCATTCGTGGATAAGTACTTGCCACATATCACTATAAAGAACAAGTACTTCTACCTTTGATACATCAGGTTTACCTGCAGAAGGGATCTGAGTAGTCTGCCTAATGTCTGCCTAAGGAAACAACGTTAGGCAATGCGACATATCAGCTACTGGTTGAGTAGAAGGGAAGGTAATATCCAGAGTAGAGCTCCTCTACACGATTATAATGGCCCTATGTGCATATTTCAGCCTTATTATTGTAACATAAATTGCATGTTGGATTTTTAAATCCAACATGCAGCAGTTGGAAAATGAGATCACGATTCAGTCAGGGTAAATCCGCAAGGCTGCACGGATTCAGTCACAGATCTGCAGCCTACATGAATAATGGCGTAGAGAGAGGAGCGCTGCAGTCGTAGCGAGCAGCAGGTCATCAAGTTGCTCCATGTTTCCATGTGTCAGCAGAGAAGATGAAGTGCAGTGCACAGTCAACAGTCGACCCACAAGCCAGCCAGCTAAAACAAGCCAGAGCCAGGAAAGGACTTGATACTGTAGGCTCTGTGGGACAATATTTAATTACACAAAATCGACTTTTAAAACAGTTCAAATGTACTTTGAACACCTTTTGTGTGGATGGTGCTGCCTTTGAGCACAGGCAATATAGTCGGCACAATCATCCAAATCAGGCCCCTGATATATTAAAGAGCTGATTGTGGCAAAAGTAAATTGATCTAAAATTATTTGATGATTTTTGTATTGACTAATGCACTAGTTTCCTGGTTCATGCTTCTCATCTGCTCATTTCTTTAGTGCTATTTAAAAAAAGACGTATGAAGACATCAGCTTGGGCTGCGACATATAAAGGATCACTTGGTAATTAATTGGCGGATGAGGCCTTTATTTTGTCTTTATTTTGTACTACAACAAAAATACTTAAAACTATATCACACTCCACCCTTTAGTCAAACAGTCAGTTAGCACTAGATAAAACATCAATTCCTTATTCATTTACGATACGATACTGATTGATATTTTGTCAAAAGGCTAAATCTGGTATATTTCAGATAGTCGATGTTTTCAAGCAGCATTGAAGCTGAAAAACGGAACACTTGCATATAAACAGTGGTAGTCTTTGTAATAACAGCACAGTATGGGGTAATTATTGTCTAACTGCTGCTGCAAACGGCAGTTTAAAAAAAAGAGTCAAATGATTGATTTTTCATCACAAGGTTTCTTGTTGACATAAGATAGTAGTGGAGTCGAAATTAGATCTAATTTTAAGCTCAAGAAAAGATAGTGTCACCCCTATTTGAACAACTTATCAAAAAGAATGCCTTGTTTAGGACAACATGCTGGAAATCAATCAGTCCATCTTTGTTGTGACCTGTACATGTGGCTCCTGTGCATGTCCCTGTTCAACAACCAAACACAGTGGCAGATTATAATAAACTTGGACAGCAGCAGGCAGACAAACTGTAGAGCTCAGGGACACGGCTGCAAGATGATATCCCTCCTCCCGTTCTTGCTGGAGGCCAAACCCGCATGCAGAAATTTAAATCCACACACACACAAGTGTACAAACAAATCTGAGACTGTTTATCCTGACCAGATCTTATTAGCTTACAGGCTCTCACACGGATGAATAATATGGCAACAGAGTGCATAGGAAAAGGTTCACTGGAATGAGTCTGGGTGTGCTTGTTGCGTGTCACAGATGTAGTATGAAGTATTTTGTGTGCATGGGATCTGATAAAGAAGTTTCGAGGCAAACAAGGTCACCAGGATGTGAGAATCAGATACCTATTTCCTTGTTGGTGTAATGTGTGAAATGCCTTTCAAAAGTTTAGTGGATTTCACAGATAAACTTGAGAATAATATCACTCTCATACAAGGAAATTATTAACCCATTACTTGGTGGTATACATGTTCTTAGTCATGGGGAATTTAAGCGATAGTAGTCAACAGTAAGATGATTAATTTCTTGAATGGTTTCCCCACTGTTGTGGGGAGATAAGAGACCTGAGAGAGCTCTTTCATTTTGTGAAGTTAGCAGTATCCTTAATCTCTCCAAATCATATCCCAGAAGCTGTGTCAGTTCCCTACAGTTGGGAGGTTTACAGTATATGTGCCTGGCCCAGATTAAAAGCACAGTCATTTGAGGAAGTGTTTTTTTCAGTACTCAGAGAAAGGCTGGCTTCCAGTCTTACAAGCCAAACACTTAAAAGGGGATTTACTGCTATAGACACTCTTGTTAAGATGGATAAGTAACACCAATGACAATTGTAGCTACAGCAAGGAGTCCAGTGTGTGGTGTATATCAAGGACAGTTCCACAAAAACCTGTATAGAAACACAGAGGTGGATAATAGCCCCTCTGCTGTCACAACAGAAAATAAGCCATTTTTAAAGGTGACACTGGCTCCTACAGTGTGCGGTTCAGACCTGGTGAGCCTGTAATCCTATTGCCTGGGTTACTGGGACATGACAGCTCGTTATCCCGGCCTGCTGTGGCTGGAGAATGCCTGAACAACAGGCCTACATGCTCTGCAGTCGACTCATGGCTCAACATCTGTGGCCAAAATGACACATAACCGGCATGATGTGCGGCAGCAAATGTCCCGGCTTCCCTCACCAAAATACGCTTGTGTAACGACATTAAAAAAATGAGATCGCTAAGATCTATGCCTTAGCAGTAAATACGGTTTACAGCCTAATGAAGGGTCCGTGTCTCCGCTGGCATGCCGTACAGTGGAATTTTTCCCTGAGATAAATGGAGCAGACGGATGCTGTTGATGGAGCTCCGACAGCCAACAGTGTGTTGCTATGTGGGCCTGTGCAGTTTTCACGTTGAATTTATACAAATGAATAAGCTATTGGGCCCGTAAATAGGTTCCACACGATAACATTGACATCCCATTCAAAAATAAACGCCTCAAATAAACAAATAAATGCCTACCTGGACTCCCTTTCCATAATCAGAGCGGGGCGTTTATAGTCGCTCCAACATCGGCCCGTCGTAAATGTCAAAGGTGTGTTTGTTATCGGCTAATTAAAATCTTAATAGACCACCGAGGACAAATGCAGGGAGACGGTCCAGCCTGGTGCCATCGTCCTGCCGCTGCTCAACCAGGAGCCAGCGCCGCGTCGCACAGCTGGAGAGGCCCGTGTGTGGGACTTGAATTGAAAGAGGACAATATTTCCGTAGAGATCCACTAACATAGCATGGCAGCCGTTCGATGTAGCCTGTGGTTCAACGGGGATATGGCAAAAACGGCAGCATCACTCATTACCGAGTAAATCACACCGAGCTGGGGTCCTTTGCCTTCTGCTAAGCACCAGGCGGGGCGCACCAATCAGGTGGCAGATTTGGATTTGATTGGCATGTCACAGGCCAATGGGCTTTTCTGACTACCAGATTCCGTTGGATTGACAACACAGACAGCCAATCAGTGTTGATCTTTATTTAGAAGGAAGGCAGGGCTTGCAGGTGTCGTACAGTGGTGTAAGCTTTAGGGGATTTGGCAACAAAACGATTAATTATGTGACAAAAATGTATAATGTTATTATTGTGTCAATCTCTGGCTCTGTGAGGTGAGGTATAATGTAACTGTAGTGTCATAACTACAAGCGCCTGTATTCTGTATTGCTATTTTCAGTGTCATTTCTTTAAAAACAATTTATTTGTGTTCTTTTTTTTTGCTACAGTGATTGTATCACTAACAGCCAACATTAGTTGTAGTGGTTCTGTGTAAACTGAGCTTTTCCTGAGATTGGCAGCAGGTAGCATCACTGCATAGTGGTGAAGGAAGGGCATGTAGTCCGATGTAGTCCTTTACCTCAGACAAAACTAAACAAAACACTGAAAAAATGCAAAAAACACATATTACAATAATGTAGTCCTCAAACCCTCAAAAAATACTTGTCTTGTCATTTTTTAAAATTTTCTTTCGTCTCTGTGTTAATGGTTACAGCCCACTAGGCGATATTGAATTTAGGATTAGACTTCAGGCACAAACAATTGAAAAGTTAACAGCTGAAGCATGGATTTCAGGTAAACCTTGTATTTTTCTACAAATGCAGGTCAGGAAATGTTATAGCCTCATAACCTTGGTATGTGCCTGCATTTGTTGTCCTGTAATGAACATAACAGTGTTGTTAACCCAGTATGGGACATTTAAGAAAGTAATACTCAACTCCCCTTTTTCTGAGGGCTGAAAATTAATTGGAAATAAAGATTTGATCCTGTGACCTTCCACAATAGTAAAAACAATTATATCGTATGGTAAGAGAGCATCCTTAATCCAGTCCTGATTAGTAATAGAAATGCTTTTTTACCTTAGGCAGGCCTTGAGGGATATTCTCTGTCTTTGTATTGAGGCCCTTAGCATACTTGTAAGTACATTTAAAGCCATCTGTCCCCAGCCCAAATGGGTTGACTGTATTGCTCCCAAGTGGCCAAACTCGATACTGCAGCTCCCAAGACTCTTAGGATATTTTTGTGACAAGCAAAAACTTAAAACGATTAGTGCTGTATGGGAAATATCATAAGGAAAATGGTTGACTAAAAATGAAGTAGTTTGTGGTTTGGTCATGGCCTAGGACATTAATCTATTGAATACAGCAAGAGACAATTCCCGGGAGAATAATGTCTTTACTATGTCATAAAATGTCAGGACTAATTTGGTCAATATAAATCTATTACGACATAAAAATCTACTGAAATGACAAGGGATTATAATAGTTCATTAAATATTCCAGCTATATGCCTTTTTCCGACTTCCACGATTCTGACCAATCACAGCCTTGGAAAAGTGGACGATTTAGAGACGCTGCTGTTTAGAGACAGATGCCTTCATGTTTTATCGCAAATAACGTAATTCTCGTTCTAAGGATATGGACCGGTCTTTTTGCATAATCATAGTTTTGTCTAGCATCACAAATCACTCCCCTTATATTTTTGTTGCGTGAGGTCTTCCGTTGATATCGGGCAAAACCTCTAACACGGTATTTTGTACAGCCATTGGTTCACACCGCAAAGATAGCCTCGGATTTTTCGAGTTGTACCTGAACATACCATACATGTGTGCGCACTCCACTGTGAATCGTTGGTAGGTCCTTACGCACATAGACATCGGCGGGACATAGAACTATCACAGCAAGGTAACGTTGTATTCAATGTATACTATTCTTATACAACAAACTCACCAGAATTTAGCTGCATTAAAATATACAGAGAAATGCGTGAAATTCGTTGTAGAGTCAGCTACAGCTGGGACTAATATTCGCGTTGGTAGCTACCAAGCTAGCCATATTAACATTAGCTTTGTTTTGAGTTAGGCAATTAGCCATAGTTATCTAGTTATAGTTTTGTTTTTGGACGATTCGTCCAATATACAATACTACACGGGGAATGACGTGATGTTATATAAGTAACATAGTAAGATAAGGTAGATAGTACTGTTGCTTTTATTGTTTGTTAAATTAATGCGTCAGTCACGTTCATATCTACTTGCTAGCATGCTAACTAGCGGGCTTGAATGAAAGAGAAGGACGAGGATAACACCGGTCGGACATCATATTCAGTCAACCCAATTGTAATAACTCAAAAGAATCACTTTATAATGTGTTTTGAACCGACGGGTTAATGTTCAACTGCCTTTTGCAAAGACTCAGTTCATTTATTTTAATGCGAAACCCGGCTGCGGCCTGCTAACGCCAAACGATCCAAATTTACAAATCTTTTTGAGTTATATGCTTTCTGTAAAGAGCGGATTCATGCTCAAACATAAAGTTAAAATGAGAATGTTATAGAGAATAAAAAATAAAATATTAAAAACACATTGTAACATTTATTAATGCAAGAAGAAATTCCCAATTTAAATAGTCCATGACCACCTGGCCTTCATCTCAAATATTAAGCTTGCACATAATAGAGGATTGATGTATGTTTATCGTTGTGAGATATAGATTCGCTTATATACATGTTGTTCTTACAGATGGCCGAGACAGACGTTGATAATGAACTTCTGGACTATGAGGAGGACGAGGAGCCACAGGGAGTTCCCGAGAGTGGGACCCCAGCAACCAAGAAGGAAGTGAAGGGGTCATACGTATCCATTCACAGCTCAGGGTTCAGAGACTTTCTCCTTAAACCTGAGCTTCTCCGTGCAATTGTTGACTGTGGTTTTGAGCATCCCTCAGAAGGTGAATATTTTGTAACTACATCCACCAATTTATGTCCTACACCTCCAAACATACTCCTACTACTTCCGGTGCAGTTATAAAGTAGAGAAGAAAGAACACGTTTGTTTGATAATTTCACTCACCTTAATTGCCATTTTTTTTATTTTCAGTCCAACATGAGTGTATTCCACAAGCTATCCTGGGCATGGACATCCTGTGTCAGGCCAAGTCTGGTATGGGAAAGACAGCAGTGTTTGTCCTTGCCACCCTGCAACAGATAGAACCTGTAGATGGCCAGGTGAGTTGCTCATATTTTTTTTCTTTCTTGTCTTACTTGCTTAAGGGTCCTTTTTATTTTAGTGTTTAACATTGATTCCACTTATTAAGTCTTACTCTGGATTCCTTTTTGTTGCTATGAAATTTGCATTCTCTGTTTGTTGATCAGGTCGCAGGCCCAATGCACTCAACATTGCATAGACAATGTCCCTGAACAAAGTTAAGAACACATGTTTTAAGTTGGGTGCATATTACTCGCCAAAAAATGTTGAGAACAACAATTATATTGGGAAGAGAATAGCCGCGTTCACACCGCGTACTTTTCAGTACTTAGTGCCCCGGGCACTAAGTACCAATCGCGTTCACACCGGAGTACTTTTCCCTGAGGGAAGATTACGCAAATGAGCCGCTGACGTCACTTCGTCTTCTTCTGCTTTGGGTTTACTGCAGGGGTAGACATTAAGGGTAAAATGCCACTGGCCCTCCGGGCCGTTGGACTTGTATTATCACTGGCCCCACCATTGTAACCACTGGCCCGGAGCATTCGTCCAAAAGAAAACCGACTAATAATGAAGAAAATTAACACATTTGTTGCAATAGTAATTTATGCACTAACTAAATTACGACTTGTACTACAACATTTGAATCATCAGTTCTTCCTCATTTTCCTCAATTGTTCAGATTTGGTTTATTAAAATAATGATATTGTGGTCATTGTTAAAAGAATTCTGCTATTATTATGAGTATTATTATTTGTATAATGCGCTTTCTGCCTCCCTGTCATTAGGAGTTAGAAATGTAATTGCTATCTAATAGATTAGAACCTTCATTATCCTAAACTGCCGGGACATTTCCCTATAGCCAATACCTTTTATATTTTCTACTCTTCACTTACTTGTCAGCATAGGTCGGCATCATAGACTGTATAGGTCGGCATTGATGTACAGAGCCGACAGAAGACCTTGTTTATATTGGCATCATATTGAGAGGTGCAGTGACGCGTCCTAAAACCAGGAAGTAAGCTGCTGGTTCTCTCGACAAAAAAGCAATGGGATTTCTCCACAGGGTTTTGGAAAATAGCTGGAAATAAGGTCTGTGGAAAACAAACCTGTTTGATAAATGCACGTTTTGTTCAGCCGGATAATCTCCACAGGTCTACCCTACTTTTATAATTTTCGAATCATAAATCTAATCGATAGATTATAAAAGGGTTTTAGGACGCGTCACTGCACCACTAGAAAACAACTCCATCGATCAAGCTGGCTGAAACTTTCTCTCCCTCTTCTTCTGATACTCCCTGTCACTCTCCTTTAACTCCTCCTGTGACTTTCTTTTATTTGAAGATTGTTTTTTGCCTGGCCGGTTACCGCTGGTATTAAAAACCTTTTGGCGAATGGTTAGGTGGCGCGATAGTCTGTAGTGAAGGAGCGCGCTCCCGCTCACGGGAGCCTGCTCGTAGGGGTGGGCGATACCACAAAATCTGGATTCGATCCGATACCAAGTATTTCAGGGCCAGTATCGCCGATATCGATACTTTTTTAAATGAAAAGCGTCTTATGTACTTTCATATAGGGGAGAGCTGCATGACATGATTTTTTAGCTGAAAGGATCATAAATAGACTAAATCTGAATTAATTTTCATGAATAAAGACAGAACAGTTTTTATAGACAAATAAACGTTAAACAAATAAATAAACTTGCGCTCCGCAGCAAACAGCTGTTTGCTTTTCACCCAACAGCAACAACCGACAAGCAAAACGCTATGTTGTAGCTCATCACTCCACCGCTCCCATGTTTTTTTTGTGTTGCCATAAGTTATTCTCTCTCCGTTGGTGCGCGGGGCTAATGCAGGCACTAAAAATGGGAGTAAAAGTTCCCGGCACTAAGTACTCTTTTTGGTGCGAACGCAACATTAGGGGTACTAACGGAACTAAAGGGGAAAAGTACTCTTTTTGGTGTGAATGCGGCTTATGCAGTGTTTCCCACAAAATTTCAATCTATTTGTGGGGGCACCGCACTTCTATGAGATCCATTTGTGGCGGACGATATTTAATTGTGGCGGCCCGCCACAAATAAATCAATGTATGGGAAACACTGGTATGTGCTGCTCACATGTACGGATGAATCATCAGTACCGATTTTTTTTGGAGACGGACTCAACACTTTTTTTTTTAAATCACTTATACTAATGTCATGATTCTCTGTTTTCCAGGTATCTGTCCTTGTAATGTGCCACACGCGAGAATTGGCCTTCCAGATCAGCAAAGAGTACGAGCGCTTCTCCAAATACATGCCCACTTGACAGTGGGCATGTATTTGGAGAAGCGCTCGTACTCTTTGCTGATCTGGAAGGCCAATTCTCGCGTGTGGCACATTACAAGGACAGATACCTGGAAAACAGAGNCACACTTGCTAGCCTGTTCCACTCTTTGTTTTCCGAATGCCAGGAAGTATTCTTGCCTCGCTTCTGAAGCAAGACGCTCGGAAGACATGGTCTCGGAAGACATGGTCTTGGATGACATCACTTTAGTGTTGTGTCAGAGTAGTGAGGTGAAAGGTCATTGTGATAGCCATCAGTCCTTACCACACCCAGCTCTCCTAAGAGGTAAATACTAGTACTTGTAGTTTATGGTTATAAACATGATTTAAAAAGGCCCTAAACACAAGCTGTTTACGAAAAGAGCCCCTAAGTGGGTGTATATATGCGTCTTTTTCCATCTGATGGGAACATAATCTATCTCTTTTTAGTGCTCCAAATAACCGTCCTCTTCTTTAATGCAAACAGCAGCTCACTTTTCTAATTGACTTTCTCTGTTCTCTCAGAACAATAGAGGCTGGTCCTTGACTTCTTTATGACTTCCCCTTTATGAATCCTTGGCTGATTATGCCTTTAAGAAGCCTTTAATAAAAACTAAGCAAATAGAGCTTCAGCAGAGCACATGAAAAACCAAGGCTGTTGTGAAAGACTTCCTCCCCCATTATGGCAAAATGCCAGCCCTGTAGCATGGGACAAAGATGAGGAGGATATTTGTCCAAAAAACATAGGCTAAATGAGAAGCAAGTGAAAAGCGTTCACTGAAGTGTTTCCCAGAGGTAATGAAAAGCTCTGGGTCTAGCCTTATATTAAGTATTTGTCATATTACAATAACATGCGTATTTCGGAAAACAGGATGGAACAAATATATAACACTGATGCTTAAATACAAATCTGTGCACTGTTGTCAATCTTTAGATCTATGGAGATTCTCTGTGCTGTCAATGTTTAAATATTGGTGACACTGCAGTGGAAATATATAAGAAAGCTTTAATTCCAACACATTAGAGTTTTTTTAAAGGATTTTCACACCAAGCCTTGGCAGTTGTCCAGTCAGCCCGAAGGCCCTTTCTAACCAGTGGGCCGACAAGGGGTCATCTCAAAAAGAAACTTAATTTCCTGCCAGAAAAGAGTGCTGGGATACTAATCTAGATAAAAAGACTGAAACAGGAAGTGAGGTGAGTGTTTGACATGCAAGGTGGTGAACTTCCTCTTTTTTCTTCTTCTTTGTAATGGAAAGCCAATAAAACAGTCAGTTAAAAGCTACCTTGCCTTCTGCTTAACACCCCCCCAGACAGGAACAACACCTCTGGGTGTCCACTGCATTTCTTACATTCTTCAGGGCCGTTAAGCTGCAGGCCTCATGATTCCCACCCTACACATTTGATCAGCTGTTCTGTGGGAGTTGAAGAAACGACTTGAACATCAAACTTTCCTCCAAGCACCAACCAAGCCTTTTTAAACCAGCTTAAACAACGTGTCTACATATTTACTACCCTCTCTCTCTCTCTCTCTCTGCACGACACCCAGGTTTTTATCACCCACCCATCGGCACAATGCTGGACACATGCCTCCGCAGTCAGTTTCAATAGACGGAAATTGGGAATGTAAATCAGACAAGTGAAAGGACATGCGGCTCCATCAGCTTCCATACAAACAATGGAGAATCTTCCAGTGTTTAGCCTCTACTTCCTCACGAATCACAGCACTAACAATAAGGCTCTATTATGTCTAGCAATTTGAGAAGCAGTTTTTGGATGGGACCAGGATTAGAACACATTTTAAAGAGATTTCATTTAATTGAAGAGGTATTTCACTAAACAAAAACTGGATGAACATAAGGGGGATGGATTAAGTGTTATTTGATTTTTCCAATCAAATAACACTTAATTTTTGCTACACTTACAGTACCTGATCATTACAAAACCCTTCTACTTCATTGCATTAGGCAAGGTCTCGAATGTCATCAGATACCCACTAGGTTGGGTTCAGAATCAGAATACCTTTATTAGTCCCACAGAGGGGAAATGTACATTATTTTGTGTTTTCAGATAACAAAAGTGTGGCCAGTAACCAGCTCGCTGGCACCATATACAGCACCTCTACAAAACTCCAAAAAACAGTTGACAGTTTCTTCTCAACATATTTATTGTCAATACAAAGACATTTATTTTAACCAAAACAATACAAGATAACTCTAAGACCCCAGTGCATTGACAACAGGCAAATAGGCAGCACCATCTTCTCTGCTTATTGTTCCCTGATGAGAAATGTGCAGTCGTAGGACAAGTGTTTGTTTACATCATAAGAAATAATACTCTCTCAGACAAGGGGTCTCTACGGCCTTGATAAGGATCATGGGTATTTATTACACCCATCAGAGCCCATTCGGTGAATTGTTTGATAATAATCTAGAACACGCTAGAGAGGATTTCTGAATCGTAGCATTTACACTGCCTCTGGTTTTTGCATACTGGCAAACAATGGAGACAAAGCCGGTAACACAAAGATGAGCCGAGGGCTGTCAGACTGCTCCATGAGGATCCCTGCTTATTTTGAGCACAGAGGACAGTTTAAATGTGGATGGAGATCTTGGATATACTATACAAGGAACATCCCTTGAGACTGACATTGTGTGTCCTGTAATTGCCCCGAGTCTGGCTCTCTGCTCTCAGACTCCACTGGGGTTGTCATCTTGTGTCAAAGGCAGAAAGAAGAGTGATATCCTTAGGCCAATCACAACCCAGTAAGTCAAACCTCCATCAGCTGGTCACAGCACAATCTCTCACACTCTCCTCACTCCTCCTGGGGTGAAAAGCACTGGGATGGAGCCAATTCAAAACTACAGGGTTAGACACATACACAAAAAGAGAGCCAGAATGTCAGAGAGAAACCTTGACCTACTCATTCCCCACCAAAACCTCAGTGGCCAAGCTTTGGCTTTACATAAATGCAGCCTTCAAAACAATAGATAGCTTACCCTTTGAAACTAAAACTGTCTTTTAGCCCTGGTTTGTCAAATAATCCCTCAACAATCCTTAATCTCTTTGGGATTTAAAATCAAGCAAAGTGGCAGACATACACAAAAAGAGATTACAAATACTGCAAAAATGAGAATACTCATTCATTTAGATTACATGGATACATAAGGTAGATAACGTCATCATGATTGTATATCGCCACATTTAAAACAGCATATCTTCAGGATCTGCTTCAATTCAAAGGGCATGTGATACTAAACAGCGGTTACACACCTGCGCATCATTATTTGCATATCCAAACAGACAATTCAACTGACACACGGACATAACCAGGAATGAACAAATAGTTTTGGGAATGATCCCCAGTCTTACTTCTTTTGTTGAATCTCTTTCGTAAAGATTTGAGTAAAACTCCATCCATTTTCAGAGAACCCATAACTACTCAAAACGGTCAAGTGTGCAAATTAAAGAAAACATCCACTTGAGTGTGCCATAAGGCCAGGACAACTAAAATACTTGACTTCTAGGTCATCCATTCTCTATGAAATGATGTCAATCATAGAATTATTCAACTCAAAAGTACATGCCAACCAGCTAAGTCAACTTGAAAGTGTCATGTTAAGTATTCATAAATCAAACTATATGTTGCCGTCAGCCTCAGGAAAAACGACAAAGGTCTCGGCCTCTGACTCCTCAATGGCCTGCAGTGCCTCCTTGTATGTAAGCAGTCATTCAGTGGAGGCCTCCCAGCGGGTAAAGCATATTATTCAGACACTTCTGAAGAAAAGGTCACTAGCAGTCCTGTAAAAACAAGAGGCCCTTTCAGCCTGGTTTCAGGAGTGCGACAGCATACCCAGCTGGGCGCTCTTCATTTACTGTCTCTGCCATTGATAGCCCATTGACCATTCATCACAGCAAAGAGCCAGGGCTTATATCCTCATGGGCCTGGTTGATCCACCCACACTGAATGCAGAGGCAAGTCAGAGGACAGGTGAGGTCAGAGTAGATTAATAATCAGAGTGTACATCTTTTCCTCCTACAGGAAATCACAAACAGGGTGAAAGCTCCGTTAGGATCTCCTCTCTGCACTCTGCTCATTGATCTTTGGCAACTTCACTCCCATCATTCACTGTGACACCAACCACTCACACTTCTGCAAAGTGCAGCAGGGCTGAAATGTTTAGGCACCGCACTGGCATTTGCCTATGGCTCAGTTTATTTGACCTTATTTTGATGTTAAAACACATGATTGCAATATGCCATTAACAAAAGTGGTGCATCTGTCTGACTTACAGTAGGCTTTCAACAAAATGACATATGAAGCAGGCAACAGCCCCATATAAACTTCATAACAACCACCTCTGCAAATCATCTGTTTAGTTAAGAAAATTATTTTTTTGTGTGGCCTTTATAACCAACTCTTGTAAATAATGTATCAAATTGAGTCAAAGGTTTAGAGACTGTATGCATATTTTCAAAGTGAATATCAGACTTATTGACTTTCTATGTGGTAAATGTTGCTGTGGATGAGAATAGGACAGGTGAGGCTTTGCTCCATTGTTTGAATGACATTTGACAGGTGGTGGTCCCTATTGTGCCATATGACCATCATGACCTGTGTTTATCCATGTTCCTCTTACCTTATTAGAGTAGGGTGGCTTGGAGAGGTTGATGCCATCTCTGATGAGCTTATCCCTGATCATGATCTTCAGCTTCAGCTTGGGGTAAATCACCAGCTCCCTCCTGTTGCCCAGCGTCAGGTTCCTCTGAGCGCCCATGTACCCACCGTTGCGCCCAACCCGCTCACTGTTGGGCTCTGTCCAGGACTTGGATCCCCGCAGTTTGGACTCGTACTGGTCCACCATGTGACTGGTATAAAGCTCGGCTGCGGGTGGCATCGGCTCCAGGGTGAAGTAGAGTCCGCTGGCCGTCTCGTTGGCTTCATCTTTTAGCCTTCTCACCGCGTCGTGAATCCTCTCCCTGTGGTGAGGCATGTAGACGCCGATGGCATCCAGGTCGGGGTCGCCTATTTGTTTGCAAACCTCCAGATCGTCATATCCATTATCCACAAAAGCCTCGACGTACTGGGCAAGCTGGAGGGTCTTCAGCCACTCGAAAACGATGACAGGTCCGTTGCTTGTCATTTTGGCTGTTGCCAGATTGGCTACAACTTGGTGGGGAAAAGTCAAAGTAATGGTTACTTTCCCATGCGGCGTTTCAAACTCATGATAAGGTCGCTAAAACAATGTCCTATCTTTGAGTATTAGCGAAGTAAAGGTAACTGAATTAAATAGTTTGCGGATTATCCATACCAACTGTTAGTTAACCTAAACCTGTTTTGTCCGCGGTGTTTGCAGACATAAAAACAGAGCTGTAAGTGAATTAAAGGCTCAGCCTGACGGACAGTATGACTGTAACACCTGTCAATATGTACACATTGGGATCACTTCAGTTTCACTTAAACAGCTTTCAAATCCCAAACGTCATTTTAGCATGTAATTGACTTAGGCTACCATGCACAGTCAATCCGAATAATAAGGAGTTCTTTAACAAATAAGCTTGCCGTTGCTCAAACTATTGTCATTCAAATAGCTGCTTTCCCAGATTTCGTCCGTTACGCACGGCAGCTGCTGCGTCGTTTTCACGGCTGATCCCGCTTCCTTGTAGTCCTCTGTATCGCGGAACGACAGTGCGATGAAAAGATAAATCCAAATGATCCAAAACGGGCTTCAAAATGACAGAAAGTCGGCTGCCGACAATTGACGGCAACCTCCCGGTTCTGGGTCCAAAAGCCGCTCAGTCTACGCGTAGTCCAGTTCCTGCACCCGGCACATCACCACACTGGAGCTGCAGCCAGGAGCCAACATGCTCACTGCTGCTCCTCTACCGTCCACGCCCCCCAACTCTCGCCGTACCCATTTAAAAATAGTGATGCCAGAGCGTTTTTTCCCCTTCTCCCAACTTGTCACGCCGCTTCGGGACACACAGTGTGTCACAAGATTGCCACCGACTTGGCCGAAGTTACTCCAAAGTGAAAGTGCATGTTATACCTGTCGCACGGCTGAAATGGATATCCGAGCTCCTGGTTTGTGTCACGTTGTTTTTCCCCTACGATGTGATTTCGTTCTCCGCACCTCTCTCTCGCTCGCTCTCCCCCCCCCTCTCTCTCTCTCTCTCTCTCTCCCTCTCTTACACACACACGCTCTCACTCATTCAGCATTTCCAGGTTTGGTTTCTCAATTCGCATGAGCTCCCTCTATGTG
The DNA here is from genome assembly GCF_000735185.1 of Notothenia coriiceps. Lineage (NCBI taxonomy): Eukaryota > Metazoa > Chordata > Actinopteri > Perciformes > Nototheniidae > Notothenia > Notothenia coriiceps. The sequence continues at coordinate 318,629 of NW_011341339.1, forward strand.
GTAACTGGGGAACTGAATATTTCACAGCACAGGAGCTGATGTAATAGGACAAACTAAGATACCAACTCCCCCATCCATTATCTGTATGCACAAACATTTGATGCAATTTCATTAAGACTTTACAACATTTGAAAGCAAGTATAGTTCCACTCCCTACATTAAAGTGCATCACTGGATGCCATCCTTATTGGTATGAGAAAAGTCCAACTGTCTGTCTCTGTCTTGCTCTGTTTTCATAGAGAACCAAGGCAATGACTCTCCTTGAATATGACCTGTCCACTCTGTCCAAATGGGTGCCAAGCGGGCCGGTGCTGATGCATGCTTTAGCAAATGTGATCTGACAGCTTGTTAGGGGTCAGTTTGATACAATCACCATCTCGGCTGAGGGCTGGAAGTGATTTGCCTCGGCACATTATGACATGCGGCTGGGCTGGAGAACAAACACACCAGTCAAGGAGGAGTTGAGAAGCATATCAAACAGTCTCTTTTTGGAGAAGCAGTGTCAAAAATGTGCCAGAAATGCATGTCAGAATGTCAGAGGAAGAGGTGTGCACCAGTGAAGATCCTTCATTCTCCAAGACCTATCACTCTGGAGTTAGTCGACTTTTCCCGTGATTTACCCGTCTGCTTCTGATATCAAAAATTACTCAGAAATGCTCTATTGTCCCTCATCCTTTGTAAATACTGCTATGATGTGGTTTGACTGACAGGAGCAATAGGGGTTAAACGTGTGCAGAATGTGATATGATACATTAGAGCTGGGACTGACATCAGCATTCATAATGATTATGCAGCTAGTTCCTAGCAAAATAAACCCAAAGTGTCTGTGAAAATACTGAAGAACGTCATTTTGGTTGGTACCCCTGTTACACAGTGTGACCTTCCAAACAAAGCCCAAAAGACCCAAATATAGAAACATTAAAAAGATCAATTATATTTAAACAACACCATAGTATCCCAACTGATGTTCCACCTAAACTTAAAAATAATGTTAATACAAGGGACAACATTTCAAATTGTATATCTCGTATATCAGATTAAAAACATACACTGCCCTCCCCTCCCCATTGTTCAGACGAGTCAATATCGGTTACAGGAGCAGGGTATTATGGGAGTGACAGATGGACTAGAGAGGCTGGTGCTCTCTGTGACGGCTGGACTCACTGAGTGTACGGGGCAGTGCCAGGTTTACCGTGTTTCCACTCTGCTGCCCCGGGCCATGAGAGCAGCGGGGGCCGAGCGGCACGGGGGGCAACCTGACGCTCTCTGGCTGAGGGTCTCCCTGGCTATATGGAAGTACACAGGACTGTCTGTCAGTAAAGCAATTAGGTGTGCTTGCAGTTTGATTAATGCATTTTAACAAAAATGTCCAGAATAAATGCCAGTTGGACAGATTAAACAAACAATAACACATAAATGATGATAGACAATAGAAGTGCAGCGAGGCTGAACCTTTTTTGGCTTGCCCCTACACTAAGCAATGACTACTTTCAAGTTATACCATTTCAACCAGGGAGTTTTCTCTTGTTTAATACCTTTAAACATTCCTGAAGAGGTCAAACTAATCAGTATTTTAAATGTAGAAAAGGGAAAGATTAGAGAAAATACCAAGAATATAAATAAAACTGTGTAGAATAAATTCTTTTTTTTGCTTAACGTTCCTATTTATTTCAAACCTTTATTTAACCAGGTGGTCCCATTGAGATCGTTGATCTCTTTTTGAAGGGAGACCTCATCTTACAACCCGTCTGATTTATCTTGCAGAGATTCTTGACCCTCACAGAGGCAATAATTGCTTTTTGATTAGGTAGAACAACTTAATTTTAGGTGCACTACAATATGTGTCGTTTGTGGATTACACTGAGAGCAGTATGTTTGCTTTGTACAGTAGTGACATAAAAAAGGCACTATATGCCCATTTCAAGCAGCAGAGCCATCGCTCTTCGCACTGAGTGGAGTGCTGTTGCCCTGGAGCCAGAGGACTGCTGCCACATCAATAAAACCTCAGTAACCAGCCCTTAATATAATCTGAAATAGGCAGCTCAGAGCATTGGTGCAGGTAAATATGAATATGTGGCAGTATTGGATCTGGTAAATATGTATATGCTGCTTTGACTGTGTTGATTGAAAGAGTGTGACGGTGGCAGGTTGAGGCAAGAACAGCTCCAGAACAGACAGCTGGAAGGTGAGAGGAGATTGACACAGCCAGACAATAGCAGCTCTGCTGACAGCCAAGCTCTCTCTATGCTAATAGTCTATGCTGGGTGTTTCTGTTTCTTTCTGAAAGGAAAGACTTGGGTATTAGAAGGTGGGGATTTTTGTTGGCTGAAATTTTACGTTCTCCCTCAGATGTCTAGGTTGCACCTTTCAAGACCTCAATTTTAAGATCCTGTGAAGCAGAGAATGGCTTCTGTCCACCTAGATGCAGAGGAACCATGAAGGTCATGGATGTTGGTTTCTAGGAGGTGGCTATCTGTCAGCCTCTGATAGATATGTAGACTACTCTGCTACTGTAGCAACACAACCACAGAGATATGGAAAACACAAATCACAGTTTATGCTGTGAATTGAACGTGGTCCTGCAGTGGATACTATTTATGGATGCATTTACTATCAAATTGCTCTGATGCCAAAAACACTATTACACACAAATGTATGATTTCAAAATGCAATACTAGTGAATACAACTTTAAATAACAGAAATAAACAAAGTGTTATAGAGTAATCTTTCTAATAGTAATGGGCAGATGTTTTGTTGGTTTTTGTCAAAATCTTCCAATCTTTTTCTCTCCCTCTCTTTCCATTAAAGATTTAAGGGTTGGCTGGAGAAGATTTTCCGAAACAGCCAAGACTAAAAGAAACGATCCTGCAGTGAGCTGATTGCCTGCGATTGCTGTGTATCACGTTTGGCTTCATCAAGAATAGTAGCTATAGTATCCGAATGTTCTTGGATAACAACAGCTAATCATGATGGGAGAAATATACCCTGAGAATACATTCTGAGAATTGTATTAAAAAACATACAGTTGGATAAAAACTTTGAGGGGTATTATTACGATGAGCAGCTTTGTGGTGAACCTGTGGTAAATGCACATTCTATGGATACAATTGCAACAAAAAAAAAGGAGCTCTCTTTGGAGGTTTGTTGTCCGAGGCATCCAGTGGATTCTTATCCAGTCTCTTCCCTTCAGTGGAGAAGAGGAAAGAGCTTGATCTGTCTTTATGCCCGTTTAATTACAAGCGGCTGGCTGGGCTGCAATCTCCAGAGACCAGAGGTGAAGCAGGCACGTCAGGCCCAGCTGCCACTCCGCTGGCAGTTCAATATCAACCTAAACATCGCCTGAGCCACAGGGAGCCCGGGGTTAATGCAAAGATTGCATGTCTAAGCATATCAGTCACAGACACCTGCCAATCACCCTAGACAGAATCGGTCAGTAAAGGCACCAGGTCAGATGTCTGTGTTAGCATTCCCTCTGGTGCAATAAAAGTGATGCCATCAATCAAACTTGTACTTTGAGTTGCAGTTGGAGCTAACTTCTCAACTTCTCCTGTGCTCTGGTTCAATGAGAGCTGTGGGGTGTGATGGACAGATCTCCGATCAGACAGCTTCAATGGAGTACAAACTTCAAATCAACTCCTACTCCTGCAACTTGGAACACACTGCACTTTCAGCTCTAGAGTAGGACTGGAAGGAGCCGCCGGCAATGAATATTTGAAACAGAAAAAGGTTGAACACTGATACAGGTCCTTGTTTGTTTTTGTATTGACTACACAAGACAGAAAGTCTTTGGCATCTTGTTTTGTTCCCCCAAAACCTGATTAGGAACTGGCAGTGTGCGTTAATACTTAGCTTACAAGCCTTTTCTTAGGACTGAAACAGGAGGCACATAAATACTGTATTTATTGTGCTGAGAATTAAAACCTCACATGACTGGCTGAAAACATTTAGAAAAACAGAGAGCACTGATTTTGTACCAGGAAATACATACATTGTCTTTAAATGGGACAGGCTGTCTTCAAACATGTGTTTGTACTGAGCTCCTTCGTGAACTGCTTAAAAACAGAAGTCGCAACTAAACAGAACAGTTTCCCAACAAAATCCCACAAACTAAGTAACCTAAGAAACCGAGCTGCTGCTTCATAGTCTTGAGCTGTTATCATGGAAACCCAGGCTTTACCAAAGAGTACTATCAGGCAATATGACTCCTGTTATTGCCTCTGGCGGTGCTTTAATAAGACCCAGCTAACCTGTGACCCGACTTTGCAGCAGTAGAGCTGTTTGTAGGAGATATTTGGTGGCTTAAAGGGCATCAACATGCCCACAGGAATCACCACTTAATTCCCAGTGAGCTGCACTGATATGCCACCACGGTGAACCAGGGTCCATGTAATTAGCATGGACGGCCATGCACCGACCAAGCACAGCAGCATTAACTGGATTATGTATATATGCAAATGTTTGACACATGGCCAGTGGCAGTTTGAGACATGCAACTGTGACTAGTGGTATAATGCATAAATGCGCGGCATATTTTTCTTTCACAACCGGTTCCTTGTGCTGAAACCTTGGCAAGCAAACAGAGAGTCAAACACGATTGTTTATGCTTTCAAATATTAGAAAAACAGTGGTATATGCACAAAAAACATTAGCCTTGATACTCATTTATAATATTTGCTCCTTCTACCTCTTTCCCCCCATCTCACATAAAAATAAAGACACAACAACCTCCGAAGACCCGTTTCACAACTTGATGTTAAGGCTGGAGACAGAAAAAGCTGTAAATAAGTAAGTGTGTCTGTCAGTCTCCAGGCTGATGAAATATGGAGGCCTCTTTCCTCTTTTGCCTTTAATTACCAATATAAGGATAATACTGTATAGAGGGATCGGGGTTTGGCTACAGACCGGCCTGTGGATCTGACAGGAGATATTGACCAGAGGCAATCCCAGCCCGCCACATCACCTCGTGATCTACGACTAGCGCCAGGGTAAAATGGCACCCAGAGGCAAAAGGTCCAACTGATAAACCAGGCGGCTGATTGAGAGATAACATGACTACTGAAATGATCATTCAGAAGATCTCTTAAAGAGTGTTTCATTTCAGAGGACAGATGATTTGCACCAGACAGGTAATCCAATTCTGAGAGACAATGAAGGCAAGGCGATAGAGATGCGAGAAAGTATCACAGCAAGAAAAAGAGATGTGAACTGATTTGACAATGTCCCTGCGTTTGTGTGTCTGTGTCTGAGAGTGAGTATATATATATATATGTGTGTGTGTGTGTAGCTCTACTGTATGTGCTAGAGGGAAGGTTTCCAGCTGATGATAAATGAACAGTCATGTGACTTCAGAGAATGTTTTATAACAATCCCCTCAGCAAAGCAGTGGTGCAGAAAGTCCAATTAATAAAGATTAGCTCTTTTTTTCTAGCCCTCGTTTCCTTCCTAATTAAAATAAGGTGATTGAAAATGAATGAATCATTATGCAGATATGTGAAGCTGTCTTTTTTTCCCTTGAGATTAAATAACTGACAGAAACTTCCCGTGAATGATTGATGGCAAAAAAACGTGTACTACAATTTCTTTAGGGGCAGAGATGGTACAGCAGACTTATCCCAAATCAATTATGTTGGGTGTTTTTTTTACTCAACGGAAACATATTAACAAATATATGTATCTTCACTGTGTCTGTACCTCCGAGGACTAAAGACAAAAGAGTGATAGCAGCCACAGAGTCTCACTTCAATACATCTAGTCTCAAATGGATGGAGAAAAGGTGGCTGTGAGCCCAGTTTTGTTAGCATGTTATATTAATGAATAGGGCTCAGAGCATTTGACCTATCCTCCAGGTCCTCAGGGTCTACGTAATGGTTTGATGTATTGGTGAAAAAACACACATCATACAGGACATGTGGACAAAATATGACTCTTGCATTACAATAACTGAAAATGAGCACAAGTCAAATAACTTAATAAACTCACACCTTACATTACTGCCACAGGTCATTTGACATAAAGAGCAAATTGAAAGATGAAGTAAAGTAAATGAGTTATCGAACACAAGGCTAGATGGCTGTATTAATCTCTGCAATGCCTCAGAGAAGACAGATGGAAAGAAGAAAGGTCCATTTTTCATTAGCGGTCATTATTGGTGACAATGATGGCTGCGGATGAGGATTTCATCATAACTCAACCGATTTCACAACAAGGGCATGACGCATCGATCAAATTCTACGTCTGACAATGAGCTCGGCCTCAGGAGGATCACCTCATCTGTTACGGTACACTGATAAGATTTTGCTTCATATAAAAAAATATATAAAGCTAAAGAAAGAATTATGAGGTCATCTCAAAGGACAACGATCACTTGTACGATATTGTCAGGCAGGTCCTGAACATGAAGAGTCTCTTACAATGGGAAGGCCAAAGGATGTTTTCCTATAATCACTCTCGAGGGCACAGACTATAGCTTTGCATTCATGATACTTCTTGAGATAGTGTCCATTAGAAATATGGGATTTATCACTAGTATTTGAGACCATAGTGTGTGGTGGTGGTGTTGCATTGGACTGTATTACATTGCAAGGGGTTCCCATTCTTTTGGCCACATTGACTCGGTACCATAGACTATTGATTACCTTTACTAATCTAATTTCTGTCAGGAAGCCTCTCAGATACACAGCAATCGAGACAAATCCTGGTAACCGACCAGTTGCGGTAAAAACCAATAAGAGAAATATCAACAATATTTGACAATCAATGTCTGCCCACGGCTTAAGTAAAAACTGCAAATAAAAGATGAATGAGTTCCATTACACTGTACATCTGCTGATCGGAAAAAAAAGAAAGATCTTAAATAATTCAGAAAAGTTCTCCATTGAAATTGCAGATTAGCTCATTTGAATACATTAATGAGGAAACTTGTGGTACTGTTGGAGAAAGTTTGTTTTAAGCTCCAGAGGAAAAAGAAAATGTTGAATTAATAGGAATCTGAATCGAAGGAAAGGACAACTTGATTGAAGATGATGCCGTACATATAAAGCTAACAGTGGGGAGGGATGAGGGGTTTTTCAATGGTCAATATATAGACATATATCAGCATGTTACCTTTCTCATTGTGACATACATCAGGGAGAAAGTGGTTCACCATTTTCAGGGCGCACAGAATGATTTAGCATAAGCAAATAATAATACTATGTTTGTCTCTTGAAGATGCCATTACAATATCCTTCAAATAACCTCCTTTTCATCTCTGCAGAAGCCCCCCACCACCACCTTCTGCTTTCAAAGATAATGTATGACTCTGATGACTTAAGTGTTTTATATTCAATTTTCTGCTCAAGTAAGCTCCTTCAAACATGCTACACAATTAAGGGAAGAAATGGCTCGCCTGCATTTGATGTACTGCACAGAACCCCCAGGACCTGAAAGTCTCGGCTTACAGAATGCACTTCAGAAAGACACACACACACACACACACCTGCAGTTTCATACTGGTCCATTGAGGTATGACTGATGCCGTTTGATCTCAGTAAGACTTCTGTTGAATTTTAGAAGCTTGTTTGGACAGATCAGAAGCTGCCTCTGTGCTACTTTATTCTATTTAATGGAACACACTTTGAAACACAAAAAAATGGCTTGTCATTTTTTTAATCGTTTATTTGGCAGGGAAAATGCACAATAATGAACACTTAAATTCAAATGTGTCAAGCGTAACAGTGCCAGATTTAGCTTTGAGCTCATTTCCATCCGCAGTCCCTCAAAAGTTGGGCAACTGTTAAATGATGAGAGCATTTAAAAGGACACCAAAGTAATTTGATGAGTCACACACTATTGTGGCTAAATGGCAATACAGTTAGGTGTGACAATGAAAGTTTCTGTTCTTCATATGCATCAAAATGGAATACTGAACTCTATGGGGAAGATTCAATCCCTAAACTAAACAGATCACTGAAATGTCTCTGAGATATGAAATTCAGAATCTTATGAGGCAATCTTAAAGAAAAGTAGCATATCCGTACAACCAAATAGTTAAAAAACTGTCCAAAAGATGGATTGAGGGTGAAAGGCAGCACAAGAATGAAGAGACTTGATTTCGCCCAATGAAAATGGTTACATGCTGATATTTGTCAGGTATAATGCCATAATGCCATGGCCATCATTTTTGTTTGTTCGTGTGTTAACATTAGCTAATTAGCACTTACCAAAGTCACGATTCATCCCCTACTGTCCCCTAAATACTGTCTGTACAGCGAGCATTTGATGGCAATCCAAGATTTCAGACCAATATTGCCGGCATGAGAAAGATGTTTTCTTAAGCAGCCTAAGTAGGTTCCCACATTCAGTATCCCTAGCTTCCTCAAAAGCATCTTGACATCTGTAATGGCTTATCTGTAAAAGTGCCTACATAAGAAGGAGATGGATGGTGGATCCATCCGGAACTACAACAGTGAGCAGCGAGAGGTCAACTGTTTGAGTAATTTTCTCTACGGGGCACTCAACACCCTCAAACCAATTACTGACTAATGTTCAGTGGCATGCGGAAGACTCAACAGACTGGCAGACATGCAGAATCTATAAGTAGAGTCAGTGCATCCATCATAACAATAATACTCCATTTAAATGCATGAACAAATGCTTCGCTGCAGGGGTGTCACATTCATTTATATAAGGGTCTCGATTTCGTGTTCCGATGCTGTGCAGATATTCTTTGTGGTTTACAGTCACCAACTATAGTGGGGCTCTTTGTGGAGAGGTGATGATGTTAATAATTCAAGGGGTCTTCAAGTTAAGAACCTCAACTGTAAAACACAATTCCTCCTCTCAAAGACTGATGCAACCTTGAAAAGCTCCAATTGAATTCGCTCTAAGTCTGAGTACACTGAACATCTGAAGCAAAAACTAGGTTACTTGCTTAGGGCAACACATTCCACAAGCCAGATAAGGAAACTTGTTTTCTTGTCAGGAGTATAAGAAAATGATTGTAGTCAAACCATTTCATTCTCCTCTGCCTCTCTGCATTGTTGTTTCTCCATTCACATTAAAATTGTGAGTATTGGTCGAAACCCAGATGCTGTAACATTGCCAGGAGCACTGCATCCCAAAAGCCCTCTTCATAACTGCCTACCTGCTGGGACTGCTCCTCTTGCTGCAGCTGTGTTTGTGTTAAACGCCTGGCTGTGTTTTGTAACGGGCTGTTTAAACTTCAGGGTGTGTGAGTGCAGCATGTTGAGTCACAAGCGTTGGTGGCTTGCAATACACTGACAGGAAGCAGTGATCCTCGGTACAATTACTGCTAAGAGCGTGAAATCCTTTGAAGGCCAATCCGGTGTGGTGGTGGGCAGAGCAGAATAAACTGAGAGTTATGAAAAGTCGGAACTTTGAAATACTTTTCAGAGCAAAACAGGTGAGTAATTTACTGTGACTCAAGCGGTCACCTCTGCTTTGTATTCACATCATGACTCATTCATTCAGCATACATCCTCCACACTTTTTTTTATAGAATTTTGACAGCATGACAAAAAAAGTACCCGTTTCTGTCATGGATTTGGCAGATTTGAAGGAAAAGTTGACATATTAAATCATTTTCCAAACAGTGAAGATGAGAAAACAATACTTCAAATATGGAACATTAATGTGATATATGCTTAGTCTGAACAACATTTTTTTAATTTAGTATTCTGAAAAGCAAATCAAGGACAAGAAAACATTTTGTATGAACACGGATGGATAAAAGATGAGATTACCAGTAGACTGTAAAGTACAGCAGTCACATAAACCATTCCCTGGAGAGCTGGATATTTACAGCAGATACACGGCTCTATGTGGAGGTGGCTAAGATATGCAGAGTCACACAGGAGAAAATCCTCATCTCTCGAGGGCAGATTAAAGAAAGAAAAAGAATGAATTCTAGATATTTAGAGGAATGTGCTTAGTGCTGACTAAAAATACATGTATTGATATTCCAGGAATACTAAAATTGTCCATGCAAAGGAAACCCGTTAACATCTTAGTGTACGTCTGTATATTTAGTCAAGCCCTTTCCAGGAATACATTTTATGAATTGCCTTTAGATTACTTTGTATTTTAGGCTCCTGAATTCACACAAATAATGAATTAGTTAGTATATTGTCCTTTCAGAAATCAATCTGCAATCATGCACAACAATGTAACAAGACTAAGATGACAGGTAAATTCAACTAATAACGATGCAATAATAACAAACACAACAGGCCACATTAGAACAAATTCAAATGGCTTTGCTTAAAATAACAACAATGACTGTAAGTGCAACCTCCGCACACCACCCTACTTCGCTTTGATATGTCACACTTTGATAAAACACTAGTATACTCCTTCAAATTAATTGTGGCTGTAAAAACAGTTGGACAAAAAGCTGAATTGGCTACCTATTCCTCAAGAATTGCCTGTATTTTACACTTGGGTCTCATCTAGACTAAAATCAAACAATTGTGTTTTGTTATTAACCGTCACATGCTGTTTGTTTTAATTGCTTAGACACAATAAAAGTATCATGCAATAAAACAGTGGGTTGAATACTTTCAAACACGTTTCATTACGTTTGGGATGTAATCAGTATGGAAATGCACTCAACAAGCACGGCAGCAAAATAAAAATACAAAGGCAAAGATGACCTTGAAACTCATAACCCCCTTTTTATGATCCCAACTCCTAATATAATGCTGAAATACAATGCTACTTTAATGTACTAGCCAGGGTTTAAAATGCAACATCAGCATATCAGTTGGTCCCACAGAGGCAGGGGCTTATGGGAAACAAACCAAACACGACATTCAGGGTTGGGGTTAGGTTAAAGACTGACATTGGACAAAACAAAAAAATGCAATTTAGATGCAAATGATACTGCTGGCATTTGATGTAATTGCCATTTGTGCTGTTCTTTTGAAATGATACGATGGCAGCTCCTATACACTGCAGGGTGCAACAGGGAGAAGAAAACATTGACAATAGGCTGAAATTAGAAGATTGAGTATTCAATACAATTATTTGTGAAATCCTGTTACTCAGCCAGACAGTTTAGCAGTTTCTGAATGAAACATGTTTATCTTTAAGATCTGTTTAAGAATCAGATCTTATTTTAAGTGCACACACTTCAACTTGCAGCTGCACTGATCGAAAAGACGGTGAAAGACTCGCATAGCCAAACTCATTTTTGAATCAAAATCATTCTGATCACAGGCTAGCCCCAAAAACATGTTAAAAATAACATACTTATCCTCAATGGACGCATTCCAGCTAGATGAAAAGGTTTGATGTAGTTTTGGAGCAGCAAGGGAGTATGCTTCCTTTCAACACACACACACACACACACACACACACACACACACACACACACACACACACACACACACACACACACACACACACACACACACACACACACACACACACACACACACACACACACACACACACACACACACACACACACACACGTATACCCATAAATAACCATAATGAACGCACACACTCACCTGCCTCACGGTTATTATCTTTTCTGTGCACTTGGGAGGACACAGAGAGAAAAACAGTACAGGAGGTAAAGAATAATTATTTAGCTTGCAGTTCATTTTACTTACTGACCTTTTTACTTCAAGCCAAACACAATTCCTATTTTAGCAGAAGACCATTAGTCTAGTAGGAATATAATATGCTCAATGCAATTACTATTTCATCTTTTAAACCCAATTAGCATCATTAAATCATTGTTAAGGCTCTCAGTAATGAGAGCGGAGCAGAGGAAGACTCACGAGTCAACCTTCAGATCCATGAACTCAGAGCGCCTCATGTAAACAACACGCTTTCATCTCAGTTGACCTCTGTGGATGTTTTTTAATCAATCAATGGCGCATGGGATTATGGCTGGTTTGATAACTCTGAAACTGTTATCTTTCCACTTTACATGTTTCACATATGTGAAGCCATGTAGATAAATAATAAGTTTAATACAAACATATATTTATATTACAATGTAAGTGGTGATTAACAGCAGACAAACTGTCATACTGATGCAATGTGTCTCAACACATCACTGCTATTTTGCATTTTGTTCATTAACATAAGCTTCTCACACCCGTCAGATTAAAATGAATCATCTAATGTTGATACTATTCACAATGCAGAATGTCATGTCCTTTTTTCCTGCTGAGATGGCCCAAAATAAGCTATTATTCATAATTATTTTCCAGTAGGCAGGAACACATCAATTTTTCGTCAAAAGCCCTGGTTTGCTTGTAAATCTGGAACAGAGTATTGGCCTCTCAAGTGCTTATAGTACCCATGTGATTTACTTGTCATATTAATAGCCCGAGACTGTTAAGCCTTAAGAGTGGTTTCTTCATACTGCAAGGCATATTTATGACACCGGTGTCCGGGGACACTTAAAACTAATGGGTGAAACTTAGAGACATTAATGGCAGTTTAAGGAAGTTGAGTGTGTAGGTTTTTTCAGGGCAGTGTAGTAATTATGTTGTGATTAACGAGGAACTTTATGACAAACATTTAAACCAGTTCATCCTGAATTTGAATTATTTAAATGAATCAACAAATAAACCATATCCTGAGGTCAAGTGAGGCAAAAAATTATGTGAATTAGTAGTAAAACCAACAAGCACTCAAACCTAAACGACATACTGTATACGACCATTTATTCCATTAACACTGCAACTTTTAGGGTTTGCTGTTCTTAAACCGGCGACAGATAATAGAAACATAGAATATTTTTCTGTATATACTGGTTGCTATATATAACAATTAAAGGATTAGTCACTGACTGGGAAACGTAATACTTTTTACACAATTTGGAAGAATAAGCTCTATGTGAATTTTACCTGTTGGCCTTAATAGTGTTTCATTTGTAGTTCATACCCCGATCTCACAATAAATGTTCCACTACATTAGACATACGCCAACAAGCTCCCGAAGCTAAGCATGAGCAAAGAGCACTGAGTCAGACCTTTTATTCAATGGCATAGACCAAAACTGAGCTAAAAGAGAATGAGTTTTGGATTAATAGGAATAAATCACTTAAAGGTTAGATGTGTTAGTTATGTTATTGTTGGTGTAAGGTATTTGTTTTTCCTGCCAGGTGCTGGGTCCACCACGGAGATACTTTGCTTTGGTAAACAAATCAAAGCACATGCAAAGTTGTGTCCTCAAACCAACTTGACACTTAAGGGATACCATTGTAGAGAAGACACAGCGGAGAAGACACTTGCAGTTCAATCTACAGAGCAGAAATGGAGAGAACCATCCTCTTACTTGTTCTTTGTACAGCTGTTGAGGGGGATACAGGAAAACACATTTTTGTCCCCTTGAAGATGATATGGAGCCATGCTCAGATTTACTGTAGAAACCAGTACACTGATCTGTCCTATGTTAGAAGCCAGAGTGGTGTCGACAGGCTTCGAAAGGCTGCAGGTGAAAGCAATCCCAATGGATGGATTGGTCTACATCGAGATCTTAACAACCTTACTGGCTGGAAGTGGTCCGGAGGAGGACACATGACATACCAAAACTGGGTCCAGGGACAACCAGATAATCATCGTAACATTGAGACCTCTGTAAATGTCTTTAATGAAAACGGAGAATGGAATGATGATGCAGAAACAAAACAGAAAGATTTTTACTGCATCAATATTACCGTAGTGGAGGTGAAGAAGACGTGGGAAAAAGCTCTGGAGCACTGCAGAGAAAATCAGTCCGACCTTACCAGCCTGCTCGATGAGACCGAGCACCTTCTGGCTTGGAAAGAGGCCCTGAAAGTTCAAAGTGAGCGGGTGTGGATCGGCCTGCGCTACCTGGGGGACCACTGGCTGTGGGTGAATGGAGACCCTCTGCAGTACGAGGCCTGGCCCCAAGGAGACCAGGACCACCAGTGTCCAATATATAAACGCTGTGGAGCTTTAACCAAAGGGGGACTGTGGGAGAACTGGGACTGCAAGGAAAAACTCAACTTCATCTGCATCTGATAGATTAACATTATTATATCTTATATTCTGACTTGTACCTGCAATGTGCAACAACAAATCACTAACTGCATTGTGCCGTCTTGTGCATATTTCATATCAAATATTATCATTACTACACTGGAGTGCTTTTTCAGGAAAATGTTATGTAAACCTAAAATAATAGATTTAAGATGTAAGAGGAAATCAAGAAAGTGCCAGGTAAAACCTGTTTTAGAGTTTACCAGCAATGATATGAGTGGCTCAGGGATAGTGTGGCCAAATCTGAGTGGTGTAACTGAGAGAGGAAAAGCCCAGTCATCTGGTTGAGTAAAAACTATAAAGAGACAGATAGATTAAATGAACGAGAGCAGAAAGTGTATTCCTGACTGTGTGTGTGTGTGTGTCCTGTAAAGCCAATACTAAACATAAATGATCATGTGTTGTCTTTTTGTCTTTTGCCTTGTTGCCTTGTTGCATTTGCTATTCTTCCTGGGGACCACATAAACAAACAACCTCATCAACCTAACCCTAACCCAAATCAAAAAGTACAGAAGTAAAAAGACTAAAATGATCGTCCATTCAACCATAATTAAGCCAAATACAAAATTAATAATCAAGCAATTCCTCAAGAGTAAATACCATACTTCTACTACAAATACAAAGTCCTTGTCTGAAATAAGTTTAGCCTGTCCTTTATTCCTTATATTTCAGCTGTTTTACCCTGTGACCTCTGTTTGTTCTCCCCCTCTCTGTTTGTCTGGGCGTCGCCTTCTGTTCCACTCCTGCTGCTAATCAACCTGCACACCTCTGCTCATCAATCCTCAACAGTATATAGACTCCAGCTCTACGTGGCAGTCTTCTTTGCCACTTTTTCAGCCGGCCAACTTTACATTATTGCTTTGGGTAAACAAAAGGTTTATTTAGGTTTACACCTCAACACCTTTTCCCAGCCGGCCGCCCTGCTCTGCTCCACTGTGAGACTCTGGCCCAGCTCACCTTATCTTGGTCTCTGACTGATTTGAATTAACTCTGCTGTTAACCAGACCTTTTCTGGAGCTCTGCTTTTGGGCCAAAGACAGTAACTGAGCAACACAAAATTGTCTGTATCCATGAAAACTGTATAGTTGACATTTCTTAAAAGTACCTTTTCATAAAATCACAAATGTTCTAAATATGCTGCATAGTTATTTCACCCCATGACACTTAAAATACACATGAAATGTTCATGGATTGGTAAATTCATCACAGTGTTGTATTAAAATACCTTTCTAAAAAAAAAGGTTATATTGCAAGTAAAAGGGCTATGAAAACAAAACCTCTTACATTTCTTTTTAAATGGTTCCTCACTTGATTGAAGAATTACCCATTTGCCACGGTAGCAAGAATATCATTCGAGCACTCCATTCAGTCCCTCTCTTATCTGCAGGTGTTCACTTTTGAACCTGCCATTGAAGATGTGTGTGTATTTCTTTCTGTTTTCCAAGGCAAGACTGTAGAATACTTCACATGTCTTACTTTCTCACATTTAGAGCAAGGCTCTTCGTCGGGTAAAGAGATATCAAACTGACTCAAGAGTGTCAATTAATGAATAGTATTAAATGGTAATCAGAAAAAAAAGCAAAAGGTGGGGTCAAAAATGTGATGGATTAGTAAATACTCAATAGGCCAAAAGTGAGCAGTTGTAGCAGGCGAGCTAACACGCTAGTTTTCCACAAGCCACCATATAGCTTCTCTTTATTTTCTCTCTACTGCTTGATAAGTCTTCCTGGAGTTTTGTTTATCATTGCATATTGTTTTGATCAATACAAAGTCATATAAGTCATTAAAGAGGAAATTAAATCTCACTAACATCTTACCAACGTCCAGCATACTCATTTAATTAATCAATCAATTCATTAAATCTTCATTGAAATTTCACTTTTGAATCCCATGGTTTGACCAAGCCTTAAGCATCCCCTGAGCCTTCTGGCATATTCAATTTGGATCCGTTCTGATTTAGAAAAATCTGGACAGCAAAGGAAATGGGATTTTGCAATGACATTTTGAAGGTGGTTTAAATGTGATTCCAATGAGATTTCTACAGAGGCATCTCTGTCTAGAAGCTTTTGTCCTTCGCCAAAGTATCTACACAGTTACTGAAGCATAGGTCCTTACCATAACAACTCTGAAGAGAGATCAGTGATGTGGGGACACACAAATGCTATCTGATCACTTTCAAATAACAGTGGGGACAGTCTGTCTTAAAAATCTGATTAACAAAATAAATTGAAATAGCCCTCAGATTGAATCAAGAAAGCAGGCAAAATAGAAACCTGTTGAAGAGCCCACTTAGACTCAAAACATTGAATATTTTCAAAATGTTGAGGTTTAAAAATTGAACTTACAGCTTTGAACTATGCACTATTACAATAATTGAATTTTAGGTGTGTTTTATTACTTCAGAAAAGACACAGTGAGGCAACGAGCGGGTGCTTTGTAAATGTAACCTTCTGATGAACCCACTCAGCATCTATTTTTGAGTCTATCTTTCTCTGTGTACACTGAGAGACAGTTCAATCTAATGTTCACTGATCACACCGTCCCTGTACTGACTGCTGGTCATTCGCTGGTTGACACATTTTGACTGTAGCAGGAACTGTCCATGAGATATTGCCTCAATCTAAAAAGTGAAGACCCTGAATGTTTTCTAACTTTTTGATGAGCGAAATACAACGGCCTTGATACATGTTTTGGGCTTCAGGGTTGCTGCCTCTGTAAGTAGCTCAAGGTGTGTGGAATAGACTGTTTTCCTCTGAGGCTGTTTTCTGTCTTCATTTTAAATTAAACATTCCCTCTCAGTCTCATAGATTCGCTTACGTACCCTTCCGTGCACTCAAGTGCTCATGACTGCAGACTTGTGAGGAGTTTTCTCCTTCTTTGATTTATTAATGCACTTCTGCTCAATATGTAGGAAGGGGAATTGAAGTAACGACATGGATTTATTTTTCTTATTTCTTCCTTCAAGTACCAGATTCATCATGAAGCTGGATTTAAATAGCCAACATTGCAATTTCTTATAGATAGTTCAGTTTGTTAATTTCTTCAAAAATAAACATATACATAATACAGTCAGCCTTTTTAACACAGAATATATTTCACTTGAATATGAATAAACCTAACAACGTGTTTCATCTTTTACAAAAGAAATGCTAAAGAATACTACCAGACATTTTATGGCTGATAAGGTATTATAAAATGTTATTATAATATGCTTTAAGTGCCCTATATCAAAAGAGTGACATGTATCTGATTTAAACTGAAGACGTATCAAAGGTTTAGTGCCAAAAAAATATTTAATAACCTTAATTATCATCCAGCGTCTTCAGATATTCACTTCATTTCCCCTGTAATTGAAATCTGATGAGCCTCAAGCTTCTGAATTGCTATCATGGCTGCCTAATGTCTTGTGCTACTCCACCCAGCCATGTGTTGGCCTTTTTGCACCGTTCCTCGTGGACAAAAAAAGAATGCTGTGATCCTGTCAGGCACGACACTCGGAGGAATGGCAGGATTCCAGGGGAATTCCCCACCAGAGCTGCGAAGGGAAGCAGATGGGTGTAGAAAGCTGAGAGGCATCATTTATCTTCATAAGACCCTCATTCCACCGGGTCGGAGCGAGCACAGGAAGAGGAAACACAGGATAGGGAAATGAAGGATGGAGGGAGGGGTTGAGAGAGATGTGGGTTATCTGTAAATGTTGCAGACTGAGATAGCTGTGTTAGTCTGCCGCTGCTGAAGGAAGGTTGCATTTGTTGTCAGCTTGTAGTGCATATCCATTGGGATGGTGAGAGAAGGATGCGAGCATTTCAAGAATAGGTAGGAAGGGAGTGATGGATGAGGAAGGGGAGAAGTAGAGAAGGATTGGGGATGCTTGGCAAGGAACAGATTGAGAGGGAGGAGAGGGTTCTGGAGATATTAACATAACCAGACTAAGGAGATGAAACTTGGCATTTAGTTTGGTTAAGCTTTAATATCATGGACAGATATTGTGATTCCAACATATGGGGACCAAGATAGTTTGGCAGACCTTTCCTGCCATATTTATCCGGCATGCTTTGTGTAAGAATGTTTAACCATCAGCAAACAAAATCCTGTGTGATTGTCTGGCACACCCTAATTGTTTTAACCTGCCCACATTATTACATCAGTTTCTTCTGTATTTATACTTTTTTTTTTTTCATCCATTCTGTCATGATTGTAATTTTTTTAAATATTAGTAATTTAGACCTCTCTTTTGTGTTATCTCACTTTTGGATAGGCCTACTTTTGCTTGATTCTGGACTGTATTCCCTAATGTCTGCACAAACTTTCATTAGCCCATCCATTAGTTGTTGAGATATTTGGACTGGAACAAAGTGGCGGATCGAAGGACCGACAGACCTTAATTTGTCTGCTGGGATCAATTAAACAGCCTGATGAAAAACACAATTTCTGAGCCTGGATATACGGGATATTAAACACCTGTAGTTCCAACGAGAGTGCAGAGTGATGAACAGTTTATAATGTCAAACTGGAGCAGCCTGTATTCACCAGTGAATAGAGCAGCACTGCCAGGCACTTTTTATCAGTGTCTTGCCATGACAGCCTCGTTTTTGAGACGCTTAGAAGTTCAAATTAACTTTTTGTTTTTTTAGCTCGACTTTTGTTCCTTCAACCTCCCTGGTGTCCTCCTTTTGACTGAAAAAACAAACCACCTCCCAGTAGGCTGTTGTATCAGCGCTGTGGTGTAATATAAAATGATGGTGTAAGATTGGAAAACAGGCACACAATCATGGATGAAGGTAAATAAATGACTCGCCTAAGTTATTTATGTATAATATTGCATGTTCTACTCTCACCAGCGTACATTGACTAATTCAGCAGCCATGAGCACCGACTGAAAAATAGCTTTAAGGCAAGTGGTCTAAATTCACATGAGGATATATTTCCAAAAAATCTGTAGTTCTTTTTACACAATACTCTAAACACACAGCCTGTATGCATTATAGTGAACATTTGTGCCAGGTAAAGGAATGGCTAATCACAGCTTTAAGGTAGCCCAGAAGGCATTTATTAAGAAGAACTGAGCACAGTCGCAAGCAGGCTGTGTGTGTCCCAAACCAACATGAAATTATTTGTTTTTCAGTGTAATTCTATATATTATCATGTGGTACAATTCTGACATCCACTATCTGTCCTTACAGCAGCTTATATCTTCCATATTTGTGGTTTTCAAACCCAATACTCCCATATGGGAAATGATGGATCTAGCAACTAGCCAAAGGGCAATCCCCACCTCCCAAAGAACCAGGATATTTGGCTTACAAGTCTTCAGGCACTGCTGCTACTCTGTCTGGGAAAAGCTTTTCCATTCCCCGTCAGTCGGCTGCTCTGAGCCCCAGTGACTGCTAAGGGGTGGGGGTAAGGGGGGATGGAGTCTAATCAGAAGACCATGGGTGATGGGAGACAAGAGCGTGCTCCGAATAAAACCAGGTTCAAAGCGGCTGCGCTCTGCTGCTGCAGTCTAAAGAAAGGCGGAAGAGAGGGGGGGAAAGAAGAGGGAAATAGGGTGGGAGAGGCAACAGGGAAAGGGAGCCAGATAGGTTTAGTGAAATTAAATAAAATGAAAAAGAGGAAGGGGGTAGTGAAAAAGATTGATCGAAATAGTGAAGCTGAGGTGAAAGAGCCAGAGAGAATATCCCTCAGCTCCCCCACCTACTCACAGTCTGTTGAGAAGAGTTTAATTAAATAGCAGTGAGGGTGGACAAGTGAAAAATGAAAGCAACATTTTTTTGTATTATCAAATGTTATATAACGATCTTCACATGACACTATTAGAAATGTGTCTTTTTCTTTTCAGGCAGTATTATCCCACCTTTAGCAGTCCATTTTCCTTCAAATGAAATCAGAATAAAGATACATTAAAACATATTTAATTGAATAAAATACCTTAATATAGCTGAAGCATTTCACAACTTGAAAAAATAATATCCATAACAAAATCAAGCTCACTTTAAGCATTGCAGGCACCCCACAAGTGTACTGTCCATGTTCCCAATATATAAAAGCTCAACAAATATTTATCTCATATCTCGTCTAATTTTTTAGGTCTTATACGGTATAAACGACGGAGACATTTTTTATCTTTTCCTGTTTTAAAATGACATTAATTCCCAATTTCTTTTTATATAAAGAGAATTCAGAATGGGCAATTAAAGAAACAAAGGAGATCATAGATTACTTTATTTAGCAGTCGGTCTTGTGCCCTCCCCTGGGACACCAAAGATAGCAATCTGTGGCAATGGTTCAGAGTCAGTTTCAATATCTCAAATATAAAATGAAAAAATAAAGCAGTTTTCCACTAAGCTTGGGTATGATGAGAATCAAGTCTGCTAGATCCTAAGAGCATCCGCCACAAATATCATTCAGCATTGGATAAATCTTCCGTAAGCTGAAATGGGTCCGATGAGGTACTTTGAACGGAATGAGGCTCACCCAATTGAAGGATCGTATACAAAACAAATCAGTAACTGAATGTAGGAGATCAATGCCTGTCATTGGCGCATCCTGCTGAAGAGCTAAGATGCTTTTGAAGTTACTAAATTGTACATTTCTGAACAGATCGAAAGTGCTGAGTGTTGGATGAGGAGCATAATTGGTCAAGTTCAGAAAACAAGCTGGAGAGGCCTCATCTGTGCCAGGAGGCTGAACGTACCTAACAGGGCCATAATGATGTAAATCTGTAAGACTTTTTCCAATGTGTGCTAGCTGGTAATGTTGAAAAGTGAGCGTTTGCTGTTTTGCAGTGTCCCATGGCTGCCCACTGCTGGTGTAAAAGCCGTCTATGACACTAAAGCCGTGGAGAAAGGTGAGCTGAGCAGTGGAGAGTTACCAACATCAGGTTTCAGGGTGCTCCTCTGTGTGTTACCAACATCAGGTTTCAGGGTGCTCCTCTGTGTGTCTGCACTGCCACTGTTGACTTCTCAGATCAATACCTTTGTGCTAAGTGTTGCATCAAATCCTGCCCTGGAGGCATGGACTTTTTTTATATATATTTCAGTGTTTGGCTCCATCTTGTGTAGGCTTGAGGTAAAAGTGTAGACTTCACTGTGGGGACTTAAGCAAAGTTTAAAAAGTAGATAGACATAAAATTACTAGGATGACGCAGTTCCATTATGGCTCCTAAAATGCAACAAGGTCCAATCTCAGAATGTTAGATCTTAGACTGATATTCATCTTGATGTGAACACTTGTATTCTTATAAATGCTCTTTATAGGATAAGATGATGTTATTTCAATGTTTTTAGTTGCTATTCAAACTTCCACAAGGGGGAGAAATTGCACCAGGAAAGTTGTCTTGGATTCTAGTTGATGTCAGTCTTTGCCAGGCCAGAAAGCTGAGTCCTGCTCTCTTATGTAACTTTACGATGCTCTGTGGGTTTGAACTGCACAGTTCATTAACACAGGAACCATATGCCAATGCCAGATTTAGCACATATCCCATTACACATTATAATATTATATGAGGAGTGTGGTGTACGCACACAAACACAGTCTCCCGCTGAGCTTTCTCACACCCTTCTGTCTCTGTCAAGGATATAGTCAAAACTCAGGCTCCTGTTCTGTTATTTTTAAAAGAAAAACACACACACACCTTTCTCCTTTCTGTCACCTTAAACACAAACATAAATGAGGTTCCCACACGCTTAACTCTTTCCTCTGTAGCAGCAGAGACCAGTTTAATCACCCTGTCACCACCACTTGCACTCTTTCTTCCTCCCTTTTCTCTCAGTACATGACTTTTATCCACAAGTCTCAATTTCACACTCCCATTTAGATAATTACATTAGAATTATGTTATGTAACATGTATTTCTTCACGTCTCTCAGAGTGTATTTATGTACTTTAAAGTTTTTGACCATAGTATCATGTAATTTGGTTCATGTGACCTTAAAAGTGGTATGGGCTGAATTACCGGCAGTCTGTTTTTATGTGAAATACCATACTGCCAGACTGCCAGAACCCCATTGGGGCAGAGCAGAGCCGGCAGCGGGGCACTTGCTCACTCCTCCCTTTGCAAAAACAAACTCCCTTACCACGAAACACCTGTCACCTCCCACCCCCCCTCTGTACACTTCTCCTCCCACCCTTCAGACTGTTTCTTTTCTCTTACTCACCTCCCGCTTACCTAATTGTATTCACTGTTCTTTCCATCTGGATGTTTCCTGTTTTCCTCCATCAGCCCCGTTCTCTTAGAGCTGTGTCTCCCTTGATGTTTCTGTGTATCGTGTTGCACACAGCATGCACCTCTCAGGTGATGGACCATGTGAGAAAAACAGCAAAAATATTGAGCCATTCCTCCTCTGACATCACTTTGACATCTAATTTCTATTAGATAACTTTCTTCACATTGCCTCGAAACCTCTTCAGGGGCGTCTGTTATTAAAGAAATTCAATTCACACTCAAAACTGTGCACCATTTATTTTTACTCAAAATGTACATTTCAGAGAGAAAGTGTGTTCTGTTATTTGTAAGGTGCATTTGTATAGGGATAGGTATACAGTATAGCAAACCAATATATAACAGCAATTGTAGCATAGCTTATCTGCAGTCCATCCGAAGAAAGTCTGTAAATAACATACAACTCAAACACACAGAGTTAACAAAACACCAACCCTACATGAGGTATGTACCAAAGACATACAAAAGTGTTTTAAAGTGGTACGTTAAAACAGCTTGACTACTTTTTCTCACTGCTGTGGTTTGTTAAAAGATTTTACAAAGAAAGAATATAATCCTCTTGTGAAATATAATGCATTATATTGGATCGCACTACCCAGGAAAGTAAAAACAACAACAACCCACCAACACAAACTTTTATTACTAGGAAAAATCGCATAATGTTGTTTCCATTATGTCCTACTTGTACTTTCAAAGCTTTTGAATGAATACAAAAAAATTAAATCAATTAAATCATACTTTGAATGTGGATCACATTTGCAGACACAGTCTCAGACTCAGAAATTAAGATCCTGAACCACAATACATCTCACAGACTAGTTCTTGAATGTTTTTCTTGCCTAAAGAAGACGGGTACTTTAGAGAAGATTAGTATTACAGCTCTGATTTACTCTTGTCTGGCATCAGAGGAGAAGTTGAAAACAGAAGCAGTGCCAGGACTTTCAGACCTGCCTCTGTACCGTGACCAGCGGAGGATTAAAATAGATGGGCCATGACTTTGTCTCCTTGGTCACACCGTTAGAGTGATGACTGACAGCTTCCTGAGGTGGCTTCCTTTTTTAAATTGAGAGTCATCACTCCAGTCTACATCCTCTTTCAGTGGAACACTAGTCAAACAGGTATCTAGAGAGCAAAGATGCATGTTGGTCATAAAACAGTGCTAACAATGCAATTCTTTTTAAAGCTTAAGTAGAATAGTTTAACACATGTCAGACTTTGGTGCATAATTTCACGTAATCAAACCAAAAACATGAATTGGTGCGAGAAAAATGTGAAGTTCGATTGATCTTCTCATCTGTACTCCAAAATGTTGAACTATTCCTTTAAACAGTGCTACTTCAATCACCTTGTCTCTTCTGCTGAGTGTTTTGTGTTTTTTTGACAGGTTGAGGAAGGAGTCCCACCTTAAGGAATAACATTGATTTTTGGAATAACCATCATTAGTGCTCTTTGCTTTTGTGAGGAAACATGGGTTAGTCAAGACTTAAATCAGTTCAATGAATCACAAATATTACAAACCTGCCAAAGGCTGGGGAAAGATTTAGTTGAGGGGAGGAACAGCAAAGATGAACAGCTGGGGATGTTTATTGGGTCTGTAACTCATATTCATCTGTCTCTTACTTGTTAGAAGTGTTACCCAATACCCAACTTCTGAAAGAACATTTGTATTATTATGGAAAAGGGGTCTG
The DNA here is from genome assembly GCF_000735185.1 of Notothenia coriiceps. Lineage (NCBI taxonomy): Eukaryota > Metazoa > Chordata > Actinopteri > Perciformes > Nototheniidae > Notothenia > Notothenia coriiceps. The sequence continues at coordinate 342,566 of NW_011341339.1, forward strand.
AAATTATATTCATTATATATTGTAATGCAATATATTTGAACACACAATACATTAATGTTCCAGATATAGATCAAAAGGTCATTTTCTGTTTCAACTGGGATGGGTCAGCCACTGATGTGTAGGTAAACTCAGACTTAAAACAGAACCCTTCACGTATTTTAAGCCTGAAACTGAACATATATAAATCATTACCCCCTTTATGAGAGGGAGGTTTTACTAACTCAACATCACAGAGATTTCCCAGCATTTAGTACCACCACAGTCCATGTGAGAAACCATGTGAGGTGTTTGGCTTTTTAGTTTCTTAGCCAGAAGTATGCACGTGTACATGGACTTTCAAGCCTCTGCCTATCACATTTCTCTCATCAAAGGAGGTCTCTGTGTCAGGGCAGGAGTGGCTGAAAACCTGTGGTTTAAAAGGAAGACAGCGGAGGAGGAGGCCAACCCTCATATGAGTCCCCCTAAAACAATAATCCTGCTTTCACCCATACTCCACCATTCCTTCTAAGTAATCATATCCTCATCATTCCCATGTCAATATCATGTGGTTAGAAAAATAATGGGATACAGCTGGCCTACCTGAATTCAAAATGAAAATAAAAACAATCAAAACGCACCTTTTAAAAGTATGGAAAACACATTTTCACACATCATGTTATGCACAGACAAAGAGGGGTGTGTTCACTTTCTCTGTCAACTGCTATTATCTCACTATTTGCTTAATACACTCTAACTTTCTGTCCTGGCACCTACATTGGTCTGGAAAAACAGAGGGAATTCCTCCCCCCTTTCTTTTTCTCCCAGAGGTGGAGGTCCTATTAATGTTACCATGCTGTCTGGCCCAGCTGAATATATTTACTTAGTGTTAGGAGAGTGGTGGCCACAAAGGCAGGAATGTGCCTGAGTGTGACTTGAAAGCGGCTGTACATTTACATTTTGAACCCATAAAATAAATACAGACCGGCCTTGCAATTTTTATGAATGGCTGCATTGATTCCAAAACACGCCCACCAATCAGCAAACTATCCTCGCGCTGAAGCCACGCCCGCTTGGAATGTCGGAGCTGTTGTCTGCGCGATGATTGGCTAGAAGTATCAAGAGGGCGTGGTCTTCCCAGGGGTATAAATTAGATGTTTGACGCTTATCTCGATAGAGAAACAAGGACTACGGTCCGAAGCTTACTGGAACTCATCGTGAAACTACTTAAGACTAGCAACTGTTCAGTGGACTGTAGCTTTAAGATATCATTCTATCGTTTTTGTGTTTTAGTCAAATTTATCATGGCATTTCTGATCTACCTGACTTTACTGACAACAGCCGTCATCACACAGGTAAGACGTTTCGTGTGCAGCTGTGAGTGAGCAAAAACATCTGTTTACAGAAAGTATTTTTGAAACATTAAGAAACCTTTCATGTGTAATCTGCAATTGACAGTGTAATGTAAGTGTGAATAAAATGTAATCTTGAGACGACATGAACATCCCCTGTGTAAACAAATCTAATTGTATCTAATGTTCACATATTGACGTTTAAGTTAAAACACCAGACTTGTTGATATGTATTTATGTCTGTCTAAAAGTGGATATAATATGGCTTTAAGGTGGGATTATCTTACATACTGCTGGTAATCAGCATGCCTACTCATGCCTTATTTTTTTAAAGCACAGTGATGTTGATTCCCACAAACTTGAACAAGTTAGCTCTAGTGCTGAGCGATGACTCAAACCTGAGACAGCCGGGGACGGCAAACCCTGAGCCATCTAGACACTCGGGGCTGACCAGCCAGCAGTGACTTGAAGCTTTGTCTTTTGGGAGAATTTTAAATCAGCCAAAAACCCTTGGGTCTCCGAGAGATTATTTTAAATAAAAAATGAATGTAAGAGCTCCTTGCTTCCAGTTTGATGTCAAAGAAAAGCTGGGTTGAGTGCACTCAAATAGAGGTAGTTGCCCTACATGTCTGAATTTTTCATTCCATGTGAAGCATTATGGCTCTAAATGTGTCAAGAAAGCCTGTTGTAAAGCTACACTGTAAATCATTGCTGTCGTTGTTTTAGCTGTAAAACACTTTGCATAACTCAGACAATTTGCATCTTGCCTGACATTGTGATCTTGCTCTCTGGTCTTTCCCTCCACCCTCCAGGTGACTGCTAGCTGCCCAGCTGTGTGTGAGTGCCCTGACCAGCCTCTGGTTTGCCCTCCAGGAGTGAGCACTGTGTCAGATGGATGTGGGTGCTGCAAGGTGTGTGCTGCACAGCTAAACCAGGACTGCAACCCCATGAGGCCTTGCGACCACCACAAAGGGCTGGAGTGTAATTACGGCAACGATGTGACCATGGCCTGGGGCATCTGTCGAGGTGAGAGAAAAGGAAATAGTGTATGTTTGAAGGGAAGGAATTTCAATCTGAAAATTGCTAGTTTCTACAGCTAATTGCACAGCTCACTCAAGGCCATAGTATTAACAGATGGTATAAGTCTCCTATATTCAAAATGAGTATGGTGAACTTTATTTGCTGTAAACGCAAAAAGGACTTCATACCTCTGTGTTCAAAACATGTCAAGTAAATGGATCTTAATGGAACCTCCCTTCCATGAAGTCAAACCCATCACAACTCCATGATCAAGTGTAAGCTTGCACATCCGAGAAGAGGACAGGGGGTATTTTAATGAGTCGTAGATGTTTTATGGCAGCGACCGGGGGTTTCAAAGATAAAAATACACTTTCCATCTGCACCATGGCGGTGTTGCCCTACAAACTATGAATAGCAGGTTCTCCCATGCTTTGGAGACAAGGAGTCTGACTCGTACTGTCTCCTTATTTCCACTGACCTTTCTGTCTTAGTGATCCTCTGTGTGATTGTGCATACTGTTGCCATGTGAAGTCATTGTGTTTGGGTCAGGAGAATATTTGCTCAACTGCTGCTGAAAAAGAGCATGTGGTGATCTCTTCTTAAAGCAATACTTCACCCACAAAAAAAGCCATTTGTATATCAATTGCTCACCCAGTGTTTCTCTGACAACTTGGAGTAAACCTCACTTTGGAAGAATACCAAAATGGAGAAAAGTCTTGATGAGTTACAACATTGCATCTGTCTTATTTATTCAGGTGTATGCCAACCTCTTCCCACAATTTGCAAGTCAATACATGTAAAGTTTAAGCTGAGTAAATTGTGTCTTTCCAGCTAAATCAGAGGGACGCACATGTGAGTACAACGGCCGGATCTACCAGAATGGCGAGAGCTTCCGTGCCGGCTGCAAACACCAGTGCACCTGCATCGATGGAGCTGTCGGCTGCGCTCCTCTCTGCACCAACAAGCTGCCGCCAGCCTCTCCATCCTGCCCCTACCCACGGCTGGTCCGGATCCCCGGGCAGTGCTGCTTCAGTGTGGACTGCCATAAGGGCACCTGGCAGCTCCCCCCTAAGCATCAGGTTTGTGTCATCATTGTTTTTGCATGATTCCACAAAGGACTCTCTAAGTGAGAAACAAAGCACAATTTGGAAAACATATTTCATGAAAAACTAAATGTAATATTAAAGGGTGGAGGTGCAATTCATCGCCTTCCACTTTGGTGTCTCCATATGTAGAAAACGATTAAAGTGTTAGTAAGAAAATTGTATTTTTTACGTAATAAAAAAAAAAGTTTGTTTTTAAATCAAATGAATAGCAGTTGAATAACTAGAAATGCATGTTATTTACTGGAGAGAAAGAAAATGTACATGTCCTTATACCTAAAATAATAATATCAGATTGCAGATTTCTTATTTTGTTTCTCATTACAAAAAACATTGAGTAAACACAATTAAGAAGCTTGAACCAGAGAAGATAGGATTTTAAGGTATAAAGAGGAGTAAAGTCTCTCCTCCTCTGACCCATTGCACTTAAGTAATAACCAGGGCACTGTGGTGATAACAGTGTGAACAAAACATATGAGATAGGCTTGACTGCGGCACTGTCTCATCTTATCTTATTTATGATCCCAGGTTCCTCCGCCACAACAACCCCTGCCCAAACATCAACACCATATGGAACATAATAACGAGCTGGCCAACGAGCTTACAGACGTCAAGTCCAGCGGCTGGGAGAGTGAACATGGCTACAAACACCTGCCTGGTGAGAGAGACTCAACTGAGGGGCAATATTTAGTGCTAAGGATCACTGCTGTACTCATGTTTTTGCAAAAAAGCATCATCTGCAAAAATAATGTATTACAGAATTAAAAAAATTGTAAATATTGTGTATATTTATTTAAAAAAAGACACGTACGTATATTTAACATTTGTACATTATCAACTCGGGGCCAATTTAAGATATTTAGCTAAAAAGTAAAGAGTATGTCACTACTTTTCTGTATTGTTAGTCCCCTTGTGACCCCACAATGGGGAACAGACCCCAGGTTGGGGACTGCTGGCCTAATCGATGTGATTATTTATTTTTTCTCCTTCCACCTCTTCGTGGCTCCTCAGTGTGGAACCATCTAAAGAAGAAGTGTCCCATCCAGACCACTGACTGGTCCCAGTGCTCCAGCAGCTGTGGGATGGGCGTTTCTTCTCGCATCACCAACAAAAACCCTAAGTGCAAACTGGAAAGAGAAACGAGAATCTGTACCGTACGGCCGTGCCACGGCCTCACAGTCCCCACCAAGGTGAGGCCCAATAAACTTGATTTGAACTGAAAGAGAGACAGACCGGAGTCATAGGTCGAATATTCTCATTACTGCCAAGATAATTCCTTATCAGAAAATGTTATCTCTTTCAGAGAAACCTAAACGCCTTGAGATAACACGCATCAATGGGGAATTAATTCACCTCTTATCAATCCATGTCAGACTGCGCAGGTTGAAACAATACCTGCTCAAGTTTGCTCTGCTAACTTGTTCCTATCTGTGCTGCAGAGTGTAACGTTAGACATTCTGGTGCTGAGTAAATATGCTCTTAGTGCTAATGCCATCTTTATCCCAAGCTTAAGAACAGATTATTTTAGCGGTACTTTTAGGAAGCTCTGCATCCAGTGGGAAAAGGGCAGTGCTGCTCTACTCAGTGTTTTGGTTGTGAGCAGGCGCCTTTTTAAATATAGTCCCCCGGCATTCCTGCCAAGCAACTGTCCATAGCTTTTCCCCTTCTGTGTACTCAGAGTCCAGGGAAGTGCTGTGTCTATATTAATCCCCCATGTTGGACACACACTAAGATCTCTTCTCACTGCTCTGCTGGGCTCAAAGCTCCTTTGCCAAGAACCCTCATAGGTGTCAGAGAGTTTAACTATCAAACGTTGAATTAATGTTTAATCTTTGAAACTAATCACTTCAATCTAAAAATAATCCCTCATTCAATCCCTATTTCGGCATTACGAGTTGACGTCTGGCCCTCTTAATGTGAAACTAATGAGTTTGAGGGCAAAGCTGCTTAAATCTGCTGTTATGTAAAATTACAGGGCCGATAAAAGCCATACCTCATTAGTTTTATTTTACAAATAAAATGTTCATGTTGTTTTTGGTGAATTTTGCTTCTGAAGGCAATTGGGCAGAACACTCCTCATTCAGACTATGAAACTCACCTCTTTTATTTTTATCCTCCAACCACAGAAAGGGAAGAAGTGCTCCCCGGCCCAGAAAGCCCCCGAGCCCATCCGCCTGACCTACGGAGAATGCGCGAGTGTCCGCCTCTACCGGCCCAACTACTGTGGAGTGTGTGCGGACGGGCGGTGCTGCTCGCCACGCCGCACACGCACTGTCCCTGTGACCTTTGTCTGCCCCGACGGAGAGCGTTTCCAGCGGTCGGCCATGTTCATCCAGTCGTGTAAATGTAGCAATGACTGTGGACACCTCAACGAAGTGGCCCTCCCGCCACAGCAGTGGATGTATGGAGATACACACCAGTTCATAGACTAGTATTGAGGATTTGTATTTTTTGTTATAATGTGATGAGGTCAACTTTCTTGATGAAGGAAGACGCTTCAAGACCAGGGGCCATTTTTCTCATTTGGTTCCAAAGTGAAGAGCACAGGCACCCGCCTGAATGCTGAACAGCAGGCAGCGAGGGCCGCCTCGGTTTAATTTCAATCATAAAGGCAACCTTTGATTTTATTGTGTGACCAGAGTGGATTGTACACGTCTGTTCAAACAGACATGGGACCTAAATTAGAGCCCTGAAGCACCCCTGGACTTCCTCCTCTCTGGATTGATTGCTGGTTCAGGTTTTGAGGATTTTGTTTAACCTCTCTGATCAGCCTGAGGAGAAATACTACAAGAGCAACAAAGCACTTTGTGTAGCACTGAAACGTAGGAACTATAACTATGACAGCAGTGCAAAAAGGAGTACTACACCTCCTACAACAGCCTGTGATGGTCAATAACTCCATATCCCATAATGCACTATGACTACTCAGTGACAAGCAAAATAATTTGTTTTGCAGCTTTATTTAGAAGGAAAATGTGGACTTTTAATATATATATGTCAGCACAGTATGTTAAGAACATAAGCACAGACTTAAAGGATTGTTCCTTGTTTTGGCATGCTGACGTGACAAGCATTTTTATATTTACACAACGAATGACACTGTTCCTGACTATTTCAATTATAAGGGACGCCATCTGGAACTGACAAGAGCGTTCAGCAAGGACTGGACCAATGCCTCTTGATTATGCATTAAATGCAGCTTAGAGAAATGTCTTACTCAAACCTGTATTTGAGAATTTATTTTGGATCACTGTATTCTGTAAATATATTTTCTTTATTTGGATCCAAGTTTATATTGTCACATTTATTTACTCATGGATTAAGACACTTCTGTGTAGCCATCACATGTTCATGTTGTTTATCCATGTGATAAAACTGGCTGCTCAAGTTTCATCCAAGGTTTATTTTCACTGAACATGTCGTTTCAAACATGGCACAGTTCACCATTGCCGGAACATGCTACTAAACTGTTAGGGGAAAACAGGCTATGATTATAGCACCCTCTGCTTGTGAGGATAATTAACTACAACACATTTTGTATTTTATGATACTTGTTGTAGTGTGACATCTGAACACATCGGACTGCTTAAATATGTAAACAAAATGAAATACAACACCATTAATAAGGTATAAAAAGTTTATTTCTTCAACCAAAACAATAAATCCATGTTTTAAAATGAAAAACACTAAAAACAAGCACCCTGCGAAGAACAAAAAGGTTTTTATCATTATGAACTATGCCACATATAGTCGTAGGGGGACTTTAAAATAAATGTTGAGGTTTTTTTTCTCATCCACCAAAATACGGTCACACCACGGGTCACACACACGTTCTCCACTGATAAGACACCTCACACTCATCTGGACTGTTCAACTGCAAAGAGAAAAAGCAATGTTTTAAGTATTTGAGGGCACAAAATATTATGTACTTTAGAAGATGAACATCTTCACTAATATGTGTGATGATAATGTTGACCAGGTTCATAAACACTGCCCCCCCCAATTTTGTCAAACACACACTGATTCCTGGCTGTTTTAATTGAGTTTTTCCTACCAGTAACAGAAGAGGACAGCAGTTAGGCTTAATGCTTTCACCACGTTAACAATGAAGAGATACATAAAAAACATTATACCAGTGCACATGTACACTGACTGGGAGTAAAGCTTGTGAGTGAGAATATAACTTACTGTAAGAGGAGATATCAATCTCCTCTGGTAGCTCTGCTACGTTGACTTCGAAGCGGTCCTGGACGTCATTCAGGGTCTTAGCGTCAGCCTCGTCAGACACAAAGGTGACGGCCAGGCCTTTGGTGCCAAACCTGCCGGCACGGGCCACCTGAGGTACAAACAAAGAAGATGGGCTCAAAACAGGCTTTGCTTAAAGGAAAAAAAGGATGGCGAAAATGAAAGGGTGGGTATAACCATGGACAAAGGTTAAAGTTTGGAATTACACTTCTGATTGTAAAACATAACCTAGCACAATATTCTAATATCACAGTTTCCTGTATCTTTTTTATAGATTAATTAACAAAAAAGGCAAATTGGGTAGATCGTAGGGGTGTAACGGTATTCGTACCGAAAATATTCGGTATGGGCCCTTCGGTTCAGTACACGTGTGTATATAACGTTAAACAAAAAAAATTGGGAACGTGAACAACTTTTTGGTCATAGAGCGACCAAGTCATTTCATTGGACGAGAGGCATACTATGAGAGCTGGTCACAGGGATGCGTTCAAATGTAGTCAGTAATTTGAGGAACTGTCGAAATGGCGAACGCAGATAAAGTTGAGCTCGAAAAACCTCCAGCATCATTGAAGTCTCCGGTTACAGAACGGAAATATTTGTGAACCGTTACACCCCTAGTAGATCGGTGCCCATGTATGGGATTTTTGTTTAATCTATGATATAGAAAACAGAAAATAATATAGCTGCACTGACTCTGTGAAGGTATGTGTCAGAATCCTCTGGCATGTCGTAGTTGAAGACAATGTTGACTCGCTCGATGTCCATGCCTCGGCCAAACAGGTTGGTGGCAACCAGGATTCGTCGCTGGAAGTCTTTAAACTGCTGGTACCGGGATAACCTGTGGGGGTTAGCGGAAATAAGAATAAGTAAGACATTATTCTATATTAGAAAGATTGATATCAAGTTTCTTCCTTTTAAACTATGTCATTTCCAACATAAATCTTATAGGGACATATTTTATAAAAATGAGAGTACAGTAATGTTATGGGAATTTGTTATGGTGAGGAGCTTTGAATTAGGAACCCTACTGTGGAATTCAATGCAAGAAAAAAAGATTAGAAATAAAAAAAGGCACCTACCGCTCCTCCTGTGCCATGCCCCTGTGGATGGCGATGGCGGGGAAATTCTGCTCCACCAGCAGCTGTGACAGAGCCACACAGCGGTGCACTGACTTAACAAAGATCACCACCTAAAAGGGAACAAAAAGGAAATACTTTCATATTTTTATCCAGGGAATGGCAGATACATTATCCAGATACAGACCAGCTTACATCCACATGACAAAGATTTAACTTTGAATTTATTTGAAGATCAGGGCTGCAAATGTACATTTCTGAATAATAAGCTATTTTATGAAGATTAAAATGAATATAATAAATATGTTCATAACTGATTCTGATCAAGTCTATTAATAAGTGCCAAATACCTGGTTGAACTCGAGTACATCGAGCAGGTCGAAGAGCTTTCGATTCTTCTCGCTATCCTTGATCTTGCAGTAATACTGTTGTAAGCCGTGGAGTGTCAGCTTGGTCTCGTCATCCACAAACACTTCCATGGGCTACACAGCAAGAGAGGAACCAAACGTTATTCTCACATACAGACACATTACAATTCCACTTAATTTTATAAACTTGGAGTATGCTTTGACAAATGCATGGTGGCTAGCTAAGCTTGTTCTCCTGGACTGCAGCAGAGCCAGGAGGAGCGACTGTCCTGACCCAGCCAAATCTGCCCAGGAGGATCACTCTGCCCCTCATAAATGGCCACTTATGACACTGACAGCCACACGTGGGCAAAGCTGAGAGGGACTTTGTAACGAACACTGAAATAACTCAATCAAACATGAAACATTATATGTTGATGATAACTCACATCCTGCATGAACTTGCGGCAGACGGGACGGATGTCTTTGCTTAGCGTTGCACTGAACATCATAACCTGTTTCTCATGGGGTGTCACCCTGAAGATTTCCTGGACATCACGCCTCATGTCTGTTGAAACAAGAAATAAATACTTCCATAATTAGGAATCACTGCATTTTAGTTTATCTCTGTATAAAAAGCAATAGAGATGCTTTAGCCATGCTCAATATCTCTGTAAATTAGGTAGAAGGTCTTTTTTAAATCACAAAGTAATAAATGTACAATTAGATGACAATGAAAACATACCAGCCAAGACACAATTATTTTTTACATTAAATTATGCACACTAGCTCTTAAATATTAAATGAAAGCTTCAGCTTATTAGAAATGATGTTATGGAGAAAGAACAAACATATGAGTAGTGGGAGAGATGACACTATGATAAGTAAGATAATACTAAATCCTCCCTATCTTCCATACTGCCAACAGTCTTTCACCAAAGCTACTTTCCTAAAATACCACTTTAAAACACTTTGGCTCCTACTCACCAAGCTGCTCCAGCATCCTATCGCACTCGTCCAGCACAAAGTGTTTGATGTTCTTCACGTTGAGGGTCTTGTTGCGGATGAGGGCCAGGGTACGTCCTGGGGTTCCTACGACAATGTGGGGGCAGTTCTTCTTCAATACTTCCTCGTCCTTCTTGATAGCCAGGCCACCAAAGAACACCGACACCTTGACAGTGGGCATGTATTTGGAGAAGCGCTCGTACTCTTTGCTGATCTGGAAGGCCAATTCTCGCGTGTGGCACATTACAAGGACAGATACCTGGAAAACAGAGAATCATGACATTAGTATAAAAAAAAATCGGTACTGATGATTCATCCGTACATGTGAGCAGCACATACCAGTGTTTCCCATACATTGATTTATTTGTGGCCGGCCGCCACAATTGAATATCGTCCGCCACAAATGGATCTCATAAAACATTTTTTTTTTATTATTAATTTTTTTTTTTTTGGTTTATTTATTTGCAACGCGCAGGCGTCCGTTTTGTCGACCGAAACGAAAACGTGGGTTGTCGTTGTTGGCTGCACCGCCTGTTTTTGCGATACAAAACAATCAGTAGGGCTGAGGTGGCCGAAAAGGGGTATAAAAAAAACACGAACGGGTATTCAATAAGAGAGAGGCAAAACCACCGCGACCCGGATTACTACGGATTTACGGTGTTATGTTACCCCGCCCAAAAGTGTTTTGAAAGTATTCAAATGCACGCGGCAACCAAAACGTTAAAGCGGGTCGGTTAGTCTTTGACCCCCCGTGAAAGGGGGGGGGTCCTAATCGTGGTGGAGAGATACCGTCCGGTGGATTTCATAACCCCCGATTTCGAAGGGCCGGGTTCACACGCAGAAAAAAAACCACGCTTGCGCTTGTAAATCCCCCATGATTGCGCTTGATTCCCCTTTTAAGAGAAAAACCACCCACCCTTACGCCACCATACGCGCGTCACCCAAAGGGCGTG
>NW_011341339.1:353697-402911 GCF_000735185.1 Notothenia coriiceps
TTTGGGGAAATTGGTCCGTGCGCAAAGCATTGTGTGGATTTTTAGACCGCAGAGTCTACACATGTGCAGCCTCGAAATTTCTCCAAACGAAGTACGCCGGGCTCGGTAGATTTCCAAGTATGCTGGACATTGGAACATTACTTCGGCGGCACTCGATGACGTAGTATGCTTAAAATAGTGGCTCTGGAGCAGCTTTACTCGCGATGGAGAAACACCCCATGATACAGCCCACACACTCCTGTTTCTCAGTTGTTGCCACAGCTAAGCATTGTCAAGTTTACTTTGCACTTCATTTAATCTACCATCTCATGTGCATTAGATCACTTTTCCACCTGTAGAAAATCCTGTGTCCAATAATTCATAAACAATGTTCACAACTTTGCACCTGTTAGTCAAAAAACAATACCTGGAAAGGGAGACTCATCATGTCATTTCTTAAGTGCTACAGTGACACATCCACTCGCTGGATTTTCTCTTTTTTGTTATGTAAGGGAGTTTCTGACTTGACCACCCATCTCCTGGGATCCTGTGCAAATGTGGGAAAGCTGTATTTGCAGCTGGCCTTCTCATTTAAGCAGGAAGAGATGAGAGGGGGTCACTACTGCTGTGCTGTTTCTCACATGATCAACTGGCTTTTAAGCTACTTGTATTCCCCGACATGTGAACTTGGTTAGGACAACATTTCACTGAGCAAGCTGTAATTTACAATTCAACAAAACCCTTCTCTTCATTCCCTAACAAGACTTCTCAAATGATAATCTCAACATTAAGACATAAGGTCCATGTTGGAATATTAATGTTATGCTTTTGGTAGTATAAATGTCACTACCTCTAGCGTTTGGAGATATATTATATTTAAATTACATATGTAAGCCACAGTATGTGTATCACACAGTCATGGTAACCGCTTTAAATAAAGCAAGCCAGGCAGGCGGTACAGCCATTTCATTTTCCATTGTGGTGCTAGGAAGAAGGTCCTGATGACACACATTCATGACAGATACATTATCAGAGCTATTCTGGTCCAAGGTTTCAGCAGCGTCCAGATAGCCTGTCTTCATGACCACATAGTATGTTCAGGAATGAATTCAAACTGCATTATCAATACTAAACTAACTAACCTTGTTTAATCTAAGGTTAGTCATTAAACAATCACAACGTTTGAAAGTACCTTTGTAAGTTTAGTACACTAGGTTTGTTTTTTCAAATACAAGGAAAAAAAGGTAACATGTCAACTTTAGTTGGCTCACAGAAAACTTTTGTGATTTTCCAAAATAATGTAATTTTCATACTAAATAAAGTGTGATAAAATAAAATGCCCCTTAAAAACTCATGTCTGAATCATGTTTGTATCATGTATCTAAAATCAAGGCTACATTTGATAGTCCAATGCACAGAAGGCAGATTCCAGTACGCAAATGCAGAAACCTTCTCTCTTCAATCCAGAAAATGTGAAGTAAACTTAATGGATCCTACCATGCAGCCTCTGCTTTAGGCGCTGTACATGTACACCATAATGACCCTGTAGCCCTCTTTGAACGTTGGAGATGGGGAAAAATGAAGATATCAAGTGCCCCAACAGGATGGAGAGTGACAAGAGAGCAGGCCTGAGCATCTGTCTGTGTCAGGATCCAGATTGCAAACACACTTGCAAATCAACACATCCGCACATGTTTTCCCTCGCTCTACATCTCTGTGTAGCACACACTCATTACTGCACTCGCTGTGATTACTCTGGAGGGGATCATTACATTCTTTCATAAAAAGTAACAAATATTTTTTTAGTTGCATTCTGTACAGGCGTTGTTTGCATGCCGTCAGTCATCGTAAGGGCTGGTTTTACTGTATTGCCTTAGGTAGTCATGTATTACATATAGTCCAAGAAGTCTAATTATACCTGACTCCCACGCATCTACACACTGGGAGGTCGCGCGCTAAATGGGCTTTGATACAAGTTGCCGTGGAGACAAACAGAAAGATGTTAAAACCAAACCAAATGTTTGTCCTGTAATCTCACACACAAAATGTGTTGCTGGTTTACATGGCAGACATACAGTAGAGGTTGGGATTATTGCCAAGTGTTAACATTTGATCAGCAATGCATGTGCTTCAAAGTTTAAATATTGCTCAAGCTATTGCTCAAGCTTAATTAAGCAGCTCTCTTATTTTCAAATCATAACGCACAACAAACTGAAACCAGTTAATATTTTTGGCAATTTGATTTGATTTACAGCTTAAATATAAGTTAATCAAATAGTTTAGCATTATTAAACTGCTACAGAACCATTTATCTGCTTGTATGCATGTGAAATGTATAAACCTGCTCTTCTAAAAACATGACAAAGCCCATTCTTGTCATTTTTCTCAAGCCCTGCTTCGAGATTTGCCCCAGCTGGATGAATTAATCCTCTTTCCTATGAAGATGCTGTTAAAAAATGAACAATGACAGCATCCCCTGCATGTCATGGGGCTCAGACAAGCTCTGTAAATCAGAATGATGAAGGCAGAGTTATATGCTGGGTTGCTATTCTCCTCAACGTTACCTCGTGGAGGATTTCTTGAAGCAGTGAGCAATTTAGGGAGGGGTTAAAGCACCGCTACCTACAACAGAGTTTAATTGTCCTACATGTAGCTACAGTTCAGCTAATGTCAGGCCATATTATCTTGGACTGTGTTTTAGGGATATAATGTAGGGGTGTAGAGAGATGAATGAGGCATGATAGCAGTGAGTATGAGTGTTGGAGAGACAGACTTTGAGAGTGTGTATAATTACCTTGTCTGAAGCTGATGCCAGCTTGGTGTTTGAAACGCAGCACAACCACCTCTCAACCCCCCCCTTATCCCTAATTGGTCCATTTCCAAGGCATGAGGGCAGGGCTGCTCTGAAAGCTTTGATCACGGAGACCACACCAGTGTCGATATGTCCCTACCTGAGTGCTTTTGTAGTGGCAGTGCTCGGCAGGGGATTAAGCCATGCTAAACCCACGGAGTGTCTGTCTGTCTGTCTCCCTGCGGCTCTGCATACCTGAATCTGAACCCTAATTACCTGGCAGTTGCTACATTCCTAAAACACGCCTCCACAAACAAAACGTACTGTTGTGTATTGCACGTGTATTTTTTACAAAGGCAGCGGCGTTTCGTAGGTATGCCTTTGTCTCGTGTGGTTTGCGGTGTTAAATGTTATAAGCATTTACAAAATATTTCTGGGTTCCAGCACATTCCAACACACATTTTAATTTGTGTGGGAAGCTAAACGATGTGTGTGCAAGTAGTTACCTGCGAGTGAACACTTGACTTGCGTAATGTCTCCTGAACTAATACTAATTGAGGTAAGTGTTGGGAGCAAGTAGTCGCAGATGCTAAGTCAATCTGAAAATTATACTAACCGCAGAGATGGGTTTAATCTAAAATCATTGATCATGTGTGTTTGACAGCACAAATGGACATTTATAGCTTTGTAAATCACAGATGTGGATTTTTCTGGAAACATTGGACAGTATAGTCTAACATGAAATCATTATAAAATAAAGAGTAAGGCACAGGTGATATTCTGCTCTTATCTTCCTCATCATGTAATACATTTTCTCTGAGAGGAGGTTAAGCCGGCCCGAGCAGCTCCGTCCAAATATGCTGCAGTCAGCTAGTCAAACTCTAAATTAGTGGATCAATCTAGACATGCTCAGTTTGGAAGGCTGGAGTTCATCACGCTAATTGCTGCTTTTGACCTCTCTACACGTTACAGTTAATTGTTCTATTCATTAAACGTTAATTGCTCGCCACACTGCTTCATGCTGGGATGAATAGGGTCTCCACTGTGACTGCTGAGGACGTCCCAAAACCATTATTGGTCTGAGTTTGGTTTCCACATTATTAAAGCTTCAGTTGGGTTTGGACTCCTGTGGCTTCTGCAGAGTAAAGTCTGGTCAAGTTTATATTTGTTTTTGTTAACTTTGCAACACATTCTTCAGTTCTAATCTTACCTAAACTACACAGTGAGGCAACTTAATAGACAATAACGTTTGCCGTGTAAACTGACAATTTGTATTTGTGTTTATAAACCTCAGTGCAAGCAGGTTTTGAGTCATAAAATAAAATGGCAAAAGAAATGCATGGAAATTGACATGCACCCAACAATATAGCACTGAGTGTTTTCCCTCCTGCAGTCTCGTCCCTTAATAATCCACATGTATTGATACATTTTGTACATTTGGATGCTCATAGTCTTCTAAATTCACCATTTGTTAATGTCTAAGATTTGAACTCTTAGTTTTACTTCATCTGCTGCTGTGGAACCTCTACCGCAAATGTCATGTCAGCAGATCTGTAAACCACTGCTCTTTCTAACCAACCCCTGTTTACTTTAATAGCCCTTAAAGTATTCTACTTTGTCTCCCAGACAAATCTGGAAATGCGTAGTGTCTTCTCTGGTCCAACTGTTTTCCATGATGGGATTGGCCTCCAGGGCCTGGCACAATCATCCAAGGGTCTTAGATCACTTTATCCTCAGTTTAGTTTTAGGGTTTGTGCTACACAGTCAATTTTGTTCTTGGCTTGACTTGAATGTGTGAACAAAGTCATCAGAAAGCTGGCCATAGTCATTTCGGTCTCATTGGTAAGCAAAGTATATCTTCACTACAGTGGCCTCAAATGACTCTTACTGAAAGGCGCTTTCGAGTCAAGTGACACATTTCTAATAATCAGCTTTGTTTTAAATAGGATTTGGCTAAATCCTTATTCATTTCGAAATATGGCATTTAGAGCTAAAGAAGGTCATTATAAGCGATAAACATTCTAGTTTACCTCGTTTTACAATTATGGAGAAACAAGGGAAGCTGATACAGGGAGTTTTCTAAGGACAGCTTAGCAAACTATTGCTCAACACTTGTTTTTTAAAATGTTCTAATTGGCCCAGTATAGCAAGAGCAGACTGATAATCTGTCTCTAAAATCTAATGGTCACAGCATTTAAATCACCTCATCGCTATGAATCCACACTGTACAGAGATGATGTCAAAAACAAAAGCATAACGATAAACTGGCCGACTGACAGCCCGCCGTCCAAGCATGAGCGGAGGGGCCATGCGTCGGGAATTTTCTCTGCTCCGCCAAACATCCTCACCCAGTTTCACCTCATTCCCACTTACTCACAGGCAGGGGAGACAAACTGAAATACAAATAGATGGACTGGCAGACTGTCAAGCCAACGGAGGGAGAGAGATAAAGACAGACAGTTGGACAAACACAGAAAAACTAGCCTACACCAACAGAAGCCTGCAGAGATGGATCTAAATGAATTGTCTTTAACAATCCTCTCTCACTTGGGGAATTTTAAAGGAAGCTTTACCACTATCACACGCTATCATACTAATCATATATTTATAGTTACCTCTTTTCATCTGCATGTATAAGGTTGTGTTTGCAGCCTTAAGTGTGATGCAATTACTCTTATCACCATGCTCCAATGCAGTTTAGAGGTGAATTATTAATATAGGAAGCATTAGATCATGAAGCAGTTCATAAACCATGTATGGAGGATCGCTGAGGTTTGAAGATATAGTGACTCTGCGAGTGCTCGTCTTTATGGAGAGAACTGTATCGTGTTAATGGTGCACCTTGCAGGAATTTTCCTTACTTGATTATCTCTTTTTCCGTGAGGGGAAATGCAGCCTGATTTAGGATTATTTTCACGTAGTTTTTGGTTTGTATCCTACTCGTTCTCAAATCTCCATACTGCAGACCACTCAGGAAATGTGTGCCATGGACAGCAGCATGGGAACGCTTGGCATTGAGCGTCTCCCAGGCAGTCTGTATTGTGATATGAGCCTTTGTTATGGTCACTTAGCCATGTCCCTGGCCTTGAGCTGAAATTGTCCCCCCCTCCCTCTCTCCCAGCCCCCTTCTTCAGATGGGAATACACTGTCAGTGCCGAACAATGGGCTGCGGGACCGGGCTTCTTCTCCCGACAGCCCCTGCAGCTCTGATCCCCCGATCCACTACATTTATGGAACAGTTGAATGTGAGCCCACCTACCCCTCTTTAACTGCAACCCCTCCCACTCCTAAGCAAGCAGTGCCCCCATTTCACACGGACTTGGTCAAAACCAAATTCCCAAAAATGCAGTGGATGCCCTAAATGATACACTTTAATTCTCAGGATCCTAAAGTGGAACAAGCATACGTGTAGTTGATTCAGAGAGCCAGATAACCTTGGTAATTCTTCCCTAAAATGACAAAGGTCTTTACTGACACCGGTGGAAGCCTTACTTAGGCTTCTTTGGGAAGTAGACTACAATGCAGCAGTGGAAGTAGAGGGCAGCGATTATGTGTGGAGACGGTCTTCATTGTAATGCAGGAATCCCACAGCCGGTTTTATATCAATTGTTATGTAAAGTGGCCATTCATATTTTACAATCTGCTTGGAACTGAGGTTCTGGTCTGGGCTTTGTGTGGAAATGATATAGTGGAGTGGAAAGGAAGACATGTCAGTAAATATGTTGCTGCTTTGATGCTCTTGTCTTTTTTGTATCCACCTTAAGTACAATACGCCTTAACAAACATATACAAAAACCTCCACTTCCTTTCTTTTTCCACCATCAGCTCTACATTTCTGAAGAACAAAGTTCTATTCCCTCCTTTGCAGCAAATAAATGTAGGGCAGACCCACCATCTTGTTTCTTAAATTTGTTTGTCTAAAAATCAAGCCCTAACCGTGATCATTACCCAGCCTAGTCACAACAGAGTGCACGAAGCTCAAGTGTTCTTGTTGTTGATTAGAGCGAGGCTTCTCCTGTTATCCTAATCAGGATATTGATGATGAACCCTCTTCAGTCGGGGAGAGGCTGAGGAGGCTTTTGTTGTGAAATGGTATTATGTCCTCTGAGGCTGAGACTCAACGTGTTTATTCCGGTCACACAAGCAATGATGTTTACACAATCTGAAGGAACACATTTAGACAATTTCCCATGCTGCCTCAATCTCGGTAGTAGTAGTAGCTGTTGTCGTTTGTGTAGTAGTAGTAGTAGTAGCGTGTGTGCTTTAGTGCTTAAACTAAAAAAGTTCCATCAAGACGTTTTTTTCTTTAGGTGATGTTGTTTCTTTGTCTTTTCTGTTTAGCCATGGGAGCTACTACTGCATTATATTGTGTCTTGTGTTTGGGGAAGCTAAACACAACGACAAACTGCGAGTGTAATTGTTTTCAGAGTAAAAATATGAATAAGTAAACATACTGTTGTAAATACATATGCAATATTGATAATACTATAGTGCAGTAGAAACTGGTGTTCCTTCTGCCAAATCCCATCTGAACAATGTGCTTTCTCTTGCTTCAATGAGGTGAAGTTAACTGCTTTTAGAAAATATAGAGACATATGGCATAAAGTCCATATGGCATAAACTTTATGCCAGAAGTTGCACAGAAGATGAAGAATAGGTTGTTTAGAGTCAGGTGCTCTTAAAAATAAATGTTTAAATGCATAACCAGTGCTTTAGGCTCTCCAATAATACCGTTTTCCCTTGGCACTAGAGGAGTATAAAAAACATAGATGGAAGAGGAAATGGCAGCACAGCGCCAGAGTTTAAGTATCTGCACGGGCAGTCTTACTTAGCTTTCTATAACTGCAGGTCCAAAACCAAACAGTCTGCTTCTCATATCACTTCAAATCAATTAGAAGAACTGCCATAGAATATCAATTCTCCGGTCTGCTACTGAAGTCTCTAGCAGTAAAATGTACATTTTATATGATCTCAGAGTATCTTCTAACTTTAAGATCAAACATTTTCTCAAGTCTCCCTGAAGTTCTTTCTTAGATAAACCTAAATTGTAGAACATTTTGAATAAAAGGGTGCCAGTTAGTAAAACGGATGGTGAAAAGTGACACGTATACCTTTTTTTAGAATCCACAGGTTTTTCCCAAAGTCTTCCCTCATGAATACTTTTAGATTTCTGTGCTCCCCCCTGAAGAGGAAGCAGCACCATTTTTGTTCTAGCTACTTTTTAATGGCTGTCTCATCACTTCCCTGACATGCCTGCTGTGAAACAGGCCTCTACTCTTGATGCACATCATCACAACTGCTGCGTGAGAAAGCATGCATGCATCTCAGTACCAGTTAGCATCCTAATAGGTCCCAGGGGCCTCTGAATTTGTGTTATGTAAGCTATTCGAAATCTACAAGCCTCTGGGATCGTCAAAAAGTCAGAGAAGAGTGTGTCTTCACATATTTTTCTATCCGAAGTTTGCTGGTGGGTTGCAGACTGATGATTACAAAATGAGATGACATGCATGTTTCTGCCAGTCCTGAAAAGTGGTGAAAAGGTTGTTTCAACAGAGCAAAAATATATATATTTAAAAAAATATGTTATTTATTTAAAAATTGCACTCAACTTGGCTTTTGTGCAGGAGTTCACATTTTGGTCTGTATCCATTTCAGTTCTGAAATACTAATCATGTTAGGCATCTCAAACACTCCTTGCCTCTGTAGTCCGGTGGCTGATTTAAGGCCATGTGCGCTCTGCTCAAGGACTCTTCCTATTGAGTCAGCACTCTGCCCCCCCCAGGAGATTGAAACAGCCCTGAGACGTAAAACATGAGCAGGAACTGAGACATTTTGTTTGTGTGTGTGTTCACGCTCAAAAGGCATCTGCTATCCAAGAATCCTCTCTTCTCCAGCACTTATCAGACATCCACACTGGATGTCTGCTACTCTAACACATTAACACTGCAGCCACACTTATCCCAGACTGTAAACAAGTACAATATTTTGATGCTGTTAAGCCTTTTCAAATGTGGACCTCCCCAGTGACAACTTCTCTATTGGGTATTCTACCCTTGTTGAAAGGGAGCATGAGGCCTGGGTATTTATGTTGACAGTCCCCACAGCCCCAAGTGAAGCCCCCTACTGAACCCCATTCACAACCAACTCATTATGGGATGTCAAGTCTGGCATCCTTCCTTTTTTTCCAAGCCCTGGAAGTGTTTTTTTTTTACAGTAATAGGTTTCCAAGGCAACATGTAGGAGCACCGCTGAGAGTTTTTGGTAGCATGCTCTCCTGTGATAAGGTGGACAATAAGCCCAGTGACAGCCATCGCTGACATGCTGCTGCAATCATTATGACTGAGATCAAGTCTTTTGGGTGTCATTTATTGACAGGAAATAGCTCAGTGCTACAATTCCCCAAACTGCTTCATTCCCTTTCCATCTCGCATGTCACACTTGAGGATTTGAAAGCAGGGGGCACATGCCAATGCTAAAGAAGTAGGTCACCCTGTATTGAAAGAATGAGTGTGTGGAAGCGCAGTATGCTCTATAAGCCTCAAATGCCCTTCTGTTAAATACCAAGCCCTTGGAGGAATGTATCATTATAGATGAGGACCCACAGTCATTCAATCCTGAAGGCTTGGACTGCAGGCATGTCCTGTAGGAGGATCCTGACTCAGCCAATCCTTGCATGCCCGCAGGCTCTCAGCTGCTAATGTGCTCCTAACTGCGTGTCACGTATCTGCCTACTGAAGGTCAGAGGTCGAGTGGAATCGTTCATCTGGTTTCCACTGAGACGGAAAAGGCCGAGGCAAAAGTGGAAGTGTGGCTGCATGGTGACGGGAGCCGCTCTGGGACTTTGGCATGCCAAGCCCTCATTTCCACACATGCAGGAAGTCATCATTAATATGCTGTTTATTCAGAGAGAGAGAGGGAATGTTTTTATATTTCTCGTGCTTGTCTGTTCAGTGCAGTTGGGAGATCCACGTGAAGATGTGATTCATTATTTGTACCCGTTGGAGAGTTTGCGCACACCATTGGAAGCACCAAGCAAATCACGCATTCACTGCAAAGACATTTTTAGATTTTGAAAACATAAATTGATATTAGAATACTTAATATTTAAGACACTTTTGTAGGTTTTATAAAACTTGTATCAAGATCTAGCTTCAACCCTCATGAGTGTTTTGATACAGTACATGTTTAGATGGTTTTCAATTATGTAAAAAAAGCAAATCACTCATCTTGGCTATTCTTTGTTTTCTTTTGGGTGCATCTTATGATGGGAACAAACATTCACATAAAGGTAAGACAGTTTATTTGTTATCATTTCATGTACCTCTTAGATTTTATCTGTTAAACCAGCAGCACTATCAGCCTTTGTAGGTTCCAGCTGTAAGTTTGATAGGACATCTCCTTCCCTTTGTTCCTCTCCTCTGTAAATAAATACAATGAATAGACATGAGTTTGGCTTCAGCTATCATATGCCATGTTGATAGAGACTACACACACACTACAGCAGAATTGAAAACAATTGTTTAATATCAAGTGGCTTACTTACATCCCAGATTTCTTAGTAAATGTCAATGTATGCAGTCTCATCTGTAGAGATGTTGTTCTGCAGAGGGATCATAATTTGCATCAATTATACAATTTTGTGTTTTTCTGTTCAATCTCATTATTTACTTTGAAAGAGTTGCTTCTTCATTATAGTTTCTAGGCTTGTTTGTTTATTTGTGTGTGTGTGTGTGTGTGTGTGTGTGTGTGTGTGTGTGTGTGTGTGTGTGTGTGTGTGTGTGTGTGTGTGTGTGTGTGTGTGTGTGTGTGTGTACTTGCTGACAGAGGCTCTTTGTTAATAGGGGGGTTGAGACTAGGTCATACAGGCAGATTAGTGCTCATTGAAATCCATAGAAGAAAGGTCATTTGCATAGTACTGCCTAAATCCACTTGTGACCTCATTCATGAACCCACTCACAATCCTGACACACTCCACTTACGTCTGACACTGTTTTGTAAACAAATGGTGACACACTTGTTAGATGTGCTTTGCACCGGGGGTCTGTCCGCACAGATCAGCCTGTCATGTGTCCAGATTTTCTGCTGACCTGAAGTGGTTCAGTTACAGAGTTTCACCCCACTGTGATGTTTGTTTTATAGCGCTTTGGCTGATCCCAGCACATTTTTCTGTATGAATGCTCAGTTTGTGTCAAGTTCTGAGTGCTGAGACTGACAACAGGAGTTTGTATGGCAACGTTGTTTTTGTTAAATAAGAATGTGGAAATGACTAAATCACACTTGTATGAGAAATATGCTAAACCTATATAAAAAAAGAAAACTCCTATTATAATTAAATTGTCGTATCCTTCACTCGTCATTGGCAAATCTAGTAGTAAACACAAGTGCTTAAATGATTGGCTGGATTAGTCTAATACTAGCTGGCAACGTTTTAAAGACACAATGTGATCAATCTATGCTGCCAGCTTTTACACGAATAACAATGCAGTCACAAACGGATTATATTGTTGCATGAGAGAAAGACTAAGCTCCTAAATCGTAGCAAAAATAACAAAATAGTTGAGGATAGACGAAGAAGCCAACATTTATTAATTATATTTTGCTCTGAATTCCACAGTAAAGTGTGCTAGACATTAGAAATAACCCAACCTACTGTATATAGACAAACATTCAAAAGTAATTACAGGAAATCAGTCATTCCAAGAGGTGGCCGAAATCTAACACTCTTAAAGCTGAACGGTGTCCTCAGTGAAAGAGGAAAGGACGAGCTGAAATCCACGTTTCAAGTGCATCAGCTTTACCATAGCAACAATTGTCATTGAAGAGGTTGCAGATGTGTCTTTCACATCACATTTTATCTGGAGTCTTTGTCTGTTGCCAAGTAGTATCCTTGAGCGGGCTTAAGTTGTCTAGACTCTAGACTGTTTGCACGAGGTGTTGATGTACAAGTTTTTACTGAACATTGTTTTCAGTTTTCTCCATAATAGATAAGAGGCTCTTGGTAGGCAGATAGTGTTCGCAATTTTGACAGAGCAAATAAAGCTCAAGATCGACTGTCTTGATCATTGTCTGCATGCACCATAATATAGAGAGAGAAAGAAAGCCGAAGCAAGTGCACATGCTTTCTATTTGTTTTTCCTGGATTGTCTGCTGTTTCCTAAGTTTAACATCCACATGCCTCACCCTTTGGAAATCAGACTGAACTGTGGTGAAATGAGCAAGCCTAGAAATACAATAATGGCTTTAAATCTGTGGTTTGTCAGATTAGTGTGTTTCCAGCAGCAGTTTGCTCTGCCTCGGTTCAGCACCGTCTCCCTCTGGTTTCCTCACCTTCTGAGACATAATGA
The DNA here is from genome assembly GCF_000735185.1 of Notothenia coriiceps. Lineage (NCBI taxonomy): Eukaryota > Metazoa > Chordata > Actinopteri > Perciformes > Nototheniidae > Notothenia > Notothenia coriiceps. The sequence goes on from NW_011341339.1 coordinate 365,812, forward strand.
CAAATGTAATCTGATTGGACGACGAGGAATGTATGTAATGTAATGAAAACATGACCACACTGCACGGCATGTCCCTATCACCCTAACAGCTTTTCTGTGTGTTGCATCAGTCACAGTAACATTTTCTCCAGAAGCAATGCACCTCTTGTGTCTGCTCTGATTTAGCTTGCTTGTGCTGTGAAGAATTGGAAATGGTATTTGGAGGTAGAACTTGCTGCTTGCAAAACAGCAGGGTGTGATGTCGTGAAACTACAGCTACAATTCTTATTGTTTAGGATTGCACATCTAAGTATTGATTTACCCATAACTTGCAGTCAGGTGCATTAAGGCAAATGTATGCATGGGCTTCTTTACAGTGTCCATGCCAGAGGTGGTGACAGCAGATGTGTAAAACGCTCGCAGAGATGGAGAGAGGACGGAGAGGAGTGCAAGCCTTTCTGATTCAACCTGTCTCCCTGTGTCTGTCTCACACACTCACAAAAGAGAAGAGTGTTGTCTTCACTATGAGCTACTTTTCTGTGTAGTAGTTTGCAATGGAGAGGATGTTCCCATAGAATTTGATCAGATTTGTCTTCTTTCTTTATATTCAGAGTAGCAGTTCTGACAAAACACAGGAGCATCAATGATTGTGTCCAGTAATGGCTACAGCAAGAATTCACATTTTCAGACAATGGAGAATTTCCTCCAGCAAAAGACGGCAAGAAATTCCATTACTCACACTGCCGTTCGTCATGAATCTTAAGTAATTTAGTCAATACATGAAACCAGATCTTTTTTCTTCCCCCAAATGTAAATAAAAGGTCAATCATATCATTGAATTTCCATAATGCCTGTTAGATTTACCTGAACCAAAGACAATTGTAATACTGTCTCTCCTTTTCTGCAGTCTGTTTCTGCTCATATTCGTATTTGTGAATTTGTTTCCCTCTGGAGTGTTATTCATGCAATGCTGCTACACAGACTCCTTACAGTTTTAGCTGCATTTCCCCACTGTATTCCTGTCTCCATTCATCAAGGTTGCTGCGAGCAGCACTAACCCAGGGTCACCTGTTTAGGATGAATACCCCTTAAATGGTCTCGCTTTAATATTGCCATAATAATTCTTCATTTTGAACAATGCATGCTGTCAAACATTTCTCACTTTTTAGAAACTAAGGACTTGGCCAATTCATCGCAGGCAACATGCAGCAGTGACTACGCGATATTAGGCAAATGTAAGAGAATCAGCTTTCATTGAATTGCCAAAAGTAGGAGAGGAGTAACAGTGTCAATAATGAGATACTGTTTTTAAAAGATTGCTTCAACGTAACAAACTGAATAATTGTTGGACATTTCTCGCATTCTGTTCCTTTTGTGTTATTAAGGCAGCTCGTGCTTATCCTAAAAAGGAATACCAAAGGTGAATTAATCATTTGTAATTGAATACCCTGCTGTGAATAAATGAGTCGCAGTGTGACAACAGAACTGTGCAAATGCCCTGCAGAACTCTCGCTCCGTGTCTGCCTCCTGTCTGCTCCCATTCTCCCCCTCTTGACCAGACGTTAATCCTTATGTTATACGGCAGCATCTTTAAATCGGATTATATTTACATTACCAGTGAGTGACATGAGATCAAGCTGCTAAAACGGGCACATCTGACTCTCAAATCATGCACCATTATTGTGTTTTGGAAGAATAAGGAATGTATATTGAGTTTTATTTAAATTCAGTATATTGCCTTCGGTGAAGGTGGATCACTTAATTTGCATAGTATGAAAGAATAATTGGCCCTTGGGCTTTTTCTGTTGTATTAATCATATTGGTTTTTTTTCTCCTTTTACCTTCGCTTAAACTTTATTTTAGAGTTTGATAATAACAGAGTACTCACAGTTTAGTATTCATTCTAAAAGAGGAACATGATTATTCTTTAATAGTTTGTAACAGACATCACGGTCGTTGGTTTGTTTTTCCTGAACAAGACTCTCACACTGATGCCTATTTAATGCTAATGATATCCACCGCACTTAAATGCCATTATCATTATCTTGGATGAGTAGTCAGACGTTGGTCTCAGAACTCTTCGATCTCTTGAGGAGGCTGTAGAAAATAATGAAATGGCAACTGTGGATTAGGAAAGAAGCTGTTGATGTATTTGTTTTATTGTTTAAAAATTCAAAGCAACCATATTTCAATTATTTACATTTCACAATTACTTTTTAATTTGTCCAGTTTGTTTGAGTCGTACACTGCCAGTAAACCCTTTATTTGGGCTTGGATCTTGTGGTTTGAAAAGGTTAATAATCCTTCAGCCGGGTCAGACAAAGGCATCGACACGTTAAAGTGCTTTTTTATATCCAATAATTGAGGATTGACTGTGATCAGTCAGCTCAAGGACAGCCTGTTGGTCAGAGTGAACCGATTCTCTCCCCCACTCCACCATCAGTCGCCTGCCTTGGTGATGCCTGGTTTAAAGTGCGAGTAACCGCTATTGGACCAATTCCGCATATACTTTGAAGGCCAGTGTGATTACTCCCTGATCAGTAGGAAGCAGGGATTTCCAGTATACTCCAGATCATTTGAGGCTAAGCAACCATCTGGCATCTTTGCCATGCCTTATTACCACGGTGAGACGAGGGTTCGGTTAATAGAGATGAGCCCAGTCAAGGAAATGACCCCATATCTTTCTTAGGGTCGGTCTTCCCTGACTGTGTGTTAGCTCGGATGTGGTTAATAACTTGGCAGGCTGGAGCCGCTGGGGCAGCAGAGGTGATGCTGCTCCAATTTGAAGCTCGTTAGTCAGATTCAGTAAATAGCACTCATTGTGAGGCGAGGGGCGATGGGGGGCCCATTCCCTAAAACCTGATGATTCACTTTCTGGACGGCTGAGGGTTGAGGTCAGAGCTGCTTCCACACTGCCCTGCCAGACCAGTTGGCAGAGGTGAGAACAATAGTTGTGGTTATAAATAACCACAACTATTGTTCTCACCAAACCTGGCTGAGTCTGGCATGGAGATTTTAATCGGGTAGTGATGGTAAATGTGGTGTAATTAAGGAAAACTACAGTTTCAATGTAGAAGAGGGGCCTTGTCTGTAGAACTGGAACCTAGAATCCTTCAGTTAGAATGAAAGCAACACTGTTATTATGTTGTCTGAGACTCCGAGTTTTCTCTCTTTTTTGCAGTTTAGTCAGCAAAGTTCAATAATTGAGCAAACTTGTATCATTCCCACAAGAACTGTAACTTCAGTATGTGAAAATTATTTGGTTTAACCATCCAACCACAACATAAGAATTTGCATAGGTCATGACATTTCTTTTGTCCTTGCTCAGCTGTGAGGCACTGTTTAATTTTGGTCATGGTGTGAGGTTCAAAGCGAATTATACATTTCATGTGGAACATTTTGAGGATGTATTTGACTTATCACATGTCAAACTCTTAAGTTTAGAAGGCAAAAGAACAATGTTCTGATCAGAAAAGCTTCTGCTGGGCTACACACATTCCTTGGCCCCGCTACACTGATTATTAGAAGCGCGTGTGGTAAATACGGCATGCGGTCCATCTGGTGGAAGAGCACTCTCTAAGTTTAAGTAATTTTTGTGTTTAAGTCCTTAAGTCGAGTGGTCTATAAGAATGTACGTTGGATATCATATTATTTTTGTAATTAGCCAATTATTTCAGGGAATTTAGCTTGCTGCAGAAACTGGTATCTGTTGTAATTATTTAAAAAAAATCCTGTAATCATAAACAATAAAACTAAAATTATATAAAATAATCTAATTAGCTGAGTAGCCAATCTCTCCACCTCTTGATTTCATTGTATTTTCTGTCTTATTATGCTTATTAGTGTCATAGGTGCTGGAAAATTGAATGCAACATTTGCATGAAATGTAAAAAGCTGTCAAACTCTAAGATGCGTTTCAAAGGACTGCAGTAGACTTTAGTAGAATTATAAACCCATTTATATGATAATGTTTCAGCCTTAGTCAGGACTCAGGAGAGATAAAAATGGAACCCATTATTCTGTTGATTACATTCTGTCCCATTAGGTCTTGTAAGCGTTATACGAGTGGCACATCCTGTTAAAATCAGTGAAGAACTTGCCGTACAGGCAGACCCAAATCTGAAATGCATCTTCCCCTGTCCTCGTGTCCAGTCAGTGTGTTTGAAGGGGATTACAGTGTGCTTCATCTCTAATTTGGGCTCTAACACAGCAGAAAGCTTGAGAAATGGATTAGGAGGCTGCATCGGGGAGAATGTGCTCAGCTGCTCTCTTTTGTATTGCACCGAGCCATAATTAGTATTACAGCAGGGCTGTAGCGATGGGTTGTATGATCTACTGCTATTAGAACACTTTAGGTCAGCATGGCTCCCGATCATTTAGCCCCGTGGAGCAGTTTGGGCTGCGTGGACTCTTTATCAAATTTTCTCAGTGGAACAGATGTGCCAAAAAACACACAAACTGGCGTGCCAGAAATATATCGTACATGTTTTTGATGTCTTTTAACACATGCTGCTTTTTCCAGTCATGAAATGGATATTTATGCTGCTGTTCTAACTTGAATGGCATAGAGCAGCTCGTACAGATGGTGCTACCTCAGTAAGTCCTCTCTTAGTCTCATAAAACACAGCAAACTGCCACTGATTTACAGCGGGAGTCTCCTCGCCTCCAAATCCTTCTACATGGTAAAGCTTATTTGTGACCTAGGTTACAGAGTTGCAGCGTTGCCCAGTGAGACGAGCTGTAATTGGAAGTTCCTAGTTATGATCCTAGCAACAGGCATTATTAATGTAACTTGAATTCCTTCGTGTTCAGTCATTTCAGGTGACTTTGGAGGGGGGAAAGCACATTACAGACAATTACTCATCACTTGGCTTGATGGAGTATTTCAATAATTTGTCTATAAAGACGCTGATTCAATCAGCAGTCTGCGGGCTTATAGCTGTCAGTCATACTTTGTATGCTAACCTACAAGATTTGATGGTAATTACTTACTAGCGTGTCTGTTAGCCTTCACTGCAGGAGGGGCCGACTACTCCTGCTATATTCCAAAACAGGCAGATTATGTTTGCTACATCTAATCAGAGGCGAAAAAAAAGGCTGGATGGCTGCAGTGGCGTGCAGGAAGAAGGCAGAGGCAGGATAGAGGCGAACATGCAAGGAATCACTAAGCAGTCTGGGTAATTATTTCTAAATCAATATTGTGACAAGCAAAGCTCTAGAGTGCCAAATCCCAGCCGTCAGATTTGAGCAGATTTATCCCTGTGGAATCTCCAAAGCTCGAATGCTGCTGCCTTGATTGATTCCCACATGATACCTTTCACATGATGGCCATCTGCAATGCTAACACGCTGATCCCCATCGATCGGGGGCTTCTACAGTACATGTGTGTGTGTGCCGCTGAAACGTTATAGCTTTGATTGAAATCCTGCTTCCATTTAATTAAATATTGTGGTAAAATAATGATGTTACTGTTAAAGTCATTGGTATATTGAGGTTATTAATAGGTGCACATACATCATACATAACCACACATACACTCATACGGAAACTGCACAAACAGAAGCTAGACTTGAGGGATGAGGCCTAAGGTATCCATTAATGAGCCACTTAACTTCTGCCTCTAAACCCACCTCCACCTCCACCTGCCGTGCACACAAGCTGTACTACATCAACCAAGTGAAATTATTATACTCATGTATTTCTCTCCTCTTCTCCCTCTTTATCGTGTGTACCTTGCAGTTTCAATTCCCTTGTTTTTCTTTCTGCGCTGCTCATAAACATGTTTGTGCTCTTTCAGGATAAGTTATTGTTTTCTTTATTTTGTAATTGGAAAGTATGTGGAGATTAACAGCTATCTATGGATTCACTAGATTTCACAACAAAGAAACCAATCGTGAAATAAATGGTTGACGAAATATCTACTACTACAGAGATTGTACATCATTTTGCGTGTGACTTTTCTATTTCTATAGCAATGTATTTGCAGATGAAGTTTAAATGTAGGAATAGAAGAGATTTGCTGAAGAAGTAAAATGTAACAACCCACACAGCAAGAAGGATTTTACTTTTCCATGGTTTTATTTTACCCAAGGGGGTAATTTAACTGCCTGGTTCTACACAGAGAATAATTCTCTTCCAAGCAGACTATTCTGGCTCTTCTTTTTATTTAAGTTTAGTAGCTCTATCAGACAGTTTGAATATAAATATATACAAAGGTTTCTTCTTTCCCTAATTGGCCTGGTTCTTCTCATCACTCTTTATTTTCCCTTATTTTTTGCCCTCACTCAATCCCTCCATGTTTCTGCTCTGTCCTTTAGTGTGAGACAAATTTCCCTCACACCCATCAATTCAACCTCACACCTCCTGACAAACTACATTACTTTCACACCCTCTGGCCCGGCACGGTTCTGGCTCTCAGAAAACAGACACCTGACAGCAGGGAAGCTCTTACCCGAGGGTGACAAAGGGGCCTTAAAACACAATCACCTCTAGATGAGGGGGTCATATCGTGTCATACAGGTTTTATTGAAGGACACAATTTGCTTTCACAGTTTTAAAGTGATGAGTCAAAAAAGTAGATCTGGGTTGTTCTGTGACATGTTGATTGATGCAGAGAAAAAACCCAAACTAGTTCCACAAATGAAAAAAGGCATTCTCATTTACCACATTATAAAAACAGTCATGATACAACTATTCTTAAGAGTTTATAAGCCCACGTGCATTATCCTGCCTTTCCCCAGATTCAGGTTTGATTGTAGAACTGTAAGAACAGCTGCTACCAAGCCAACCAGAAAAACTAAATTGAGCCTACGGTTTATATCTAGATAGAAAGTGCCTGCGTGTTTAGATTTGAGGGTGGCTTTATCAAATCAAATAAGATCAGGAGAGAGAAAATAACAGTACGTGACCATGCCTCCTCTGAATCACTCCGGTAATAGGGTTCTAGATTATACTTTAGATTTAAGAGTGTATTTGTGCTTAATTTAACGTATTTAGGTGAAAGGCCATTCTTGGCAATGGTCTAGAACACCTTGGTGAAATGAAGCTAAGATTCACAATGGACTTGTCGTCTCTTTCAACACAGAAGTACTCAAATGCAGTTACTCCCATACTGTGGAAAGGGCATGTTGGCCAAACAACTGCTTTGTTTACAATAAAATGTATTCTAAAGGGCTGTGATGAAGATAGTTTGTTTTTTAATATGCGTACTCCGTAGTACACAACTGTGGCCAACATTTTAGAAGATGTTAAAAAGAGTAAGAGGGATTTAGATGCAGTCAAAATTCTAATTATGATCAAACTGTCGCTCAATTCTCATTCCCTTCATCCTCCCTCCATTTTATCTTGTGCTATAGGGATATCTAATGTGCCCGTTCTTGCTGTTTGCATAGATTGTGTATTCTAGATGCGCGTGTCTGGTTAGTTAACATGAACGCATCTAACCAGGTAGTGGGGCACAGAGCTATCATTTCTGTCTGTGGGAGTCATGTTTAAGAAAAGAACAAACCAACAGCAAGCGTCTTATTTCTTCTTATACTTATGGAGCTTGAGGCTGCCTTAAATTCTGTCAAGAATAACATGAGTCTCGACCCACACTAGAAGAGAGCTGAGATGTCTGCTGTCTGCACCTCCACACGTTTGATTCCTGTGAGACATATCATATTATTCAATACAGTTTATAGTAGGCGGCCATTACACTTTTATAATTGCAAGGCTCATACAATTCTCTGTGGAATTAAAAAGTTTCATGAAAGCAAAAAAACTGCTATCAAGTCTTTTTAATAATTTATAGTCACCAAACCACAAAGAAGGCTAAATAGTGTATTTTCTGAAAAGATAAATGTAATCCAATTGCAGTACTAATCTCCTGCTGCTGTATCCAATGCATTATCAATGCTCCACCACATATTGTTTATCTTTGTAGCCGAGAGCGTATCTGGAACCCGGTTATCGTCCCCCGTGGGCACCCAGCTCAGATCCCAATAGACGTCCTTTTCCTCCACGGAAATCCTACGAGTGGGAAGTTGGCATACTTTCTCTGCCTTTCACTTTTTGCGTTACTTTGTTCCCCTTGGCTGTGTTGGAGGTGATGGGGAGTTCATTTTAGGATTACAGCTCAGCTGCAGGGCTTGTGGCAGAGCTCGGGTGTTAACAAAGAGAATTATTAATCTTTTGAAATCCTGACAGAAGAGTGGTTGGCGAGGAAACGTAAAAGATGAGTTACCCTGTAAATCAGTACACCCAACCTGAGCAGAAGCAAAGCTGCTGCTGTTGTCTGTGTGCCGATCTTTAAGCATTGGGGTGTCTTGTGTGTTTTCATGCATGTTTCTGAATGTGTGTTTCTGTTTCTGTGTGGGTTTGCATTCTGACGTATTCCTGCAGGTTTGCACCAGACAGAGGGAGAGAGGAAAGCTTTTCACAATGACACCCAATACAATACAAGCCGTGTTGGGCTTTAGCACTTACTGTATGTGTGTTCTTTTTTTCTCACCTCAGTCCCCTTACTGTGATCAATACAGAAAGTCTGTCCATGTCATGTTGTCACATCTTACTTTGGAGTTCTTAAAGGATCCGTCTGAGCCAGCTATCTCAGATTGCTGGCACACATTACAGAAATCGTATCCATGTTTTTTCTATGTTCCAGCACTCTTTGAATGGAGCCAAAGCCAAGTTCTCAGTTATTAGTGGTAGATCAGGAGTGAAGCAGGTTGTCTACGCTTTCTGAGAGCACAATATGAACAATAGCCATTGTCAATGTGCAGCTCTTCAACCCCATTGTTTGATCCATTTGATGATGCTTCTTTTGAATTATAAGCAGTTTTTCCATGGAAACTTTTAATCTGCAATATTCCCACCTTGAAAACTTCAGCAATAATTGCATATGCATCATTTAAACACATTTTAAAATCATAACTACTAAAAACAAAAATTATGGAGTCTTTTATATTGGACACATTATGCTCAGATAGTGATATATGATCTTTATGATTGAAACCGCTAATAGTTTTCGTGACTGTATGCACGCGTGTCCCATTGTCACTCTGTCACTGCAGAGGGGCCCATGATGCTCTCGACTTTCCCTCCTGACCTTGTGCTGTCTGGTCACCACCTGGCTCCGGGGAGAATGTGGCGTGAAAACGGACACAAACAGCCGGCCTCACACATACCTGACCAAGATTAATGGCACTTCAGATATTCATCATTATTTCTTCTAACAGCAGTCAGATATGGCCTTGGGCCAGGCCTCTGCCACCAACATCCACTTAGGTAAAATATGTGAAGTTCACTGCTTAGCAGCAACCTGGCAAGAGGCCCAAAATATTTGAGAGCTTGTTTAAGCTTTATTATAAATGCCCAACAGAGCAGCATTACAATTCATATGTATATTCATCATTCAGGGTATTTTTCTAAAAAGTGCCTTGGTCCCAAATGTAAAAATGGACCCCCTTTCAACACGCTCCATCATCTCTGCTTGACAGTGGAGTTGCCTTTGTGTTGGCCACCAGTGGGCCCTCCACCTCTTGTTATCTGTCCTAATTGTGTAGAGATGAGGGTCAATGAAGGGGCTGCTGCAGGGAGAGTTTGCGGTGCTTTAACTGGGTGGGGGGTATTGTCGTAGTCGGATGGAGAGAGAAGTAAATCTTTAGGGGGGTGGGGTTGAAGGGGGGGGGGGGGGTCCCTCCTATCTGCCTGCTGGCCTCTCCTCGTAGGAACATCTGCCTCTGAGACTGCAACAGATGCAGAGGCACAGAGGGAAAGATGGAGGCGATGGTGGTGCTGGCTGGGAGTTAATGTATCATGCCAGGTTGTTGTGGGGAGATCAGCTAACCACTGGTTTTTAAATATTATTATACTATACTATTATACTATTGTCAAACAGCAGAGACAAACACAATCATGAACATTTTTACAATCACATTCACATTGTATCTGCTGCTCTGAAGTAGGAGCTGAAACGCACAACAGTGTTAAAATATGCAATTGAGTGAATCAGTAAATTAAAATATACAGTCACTCCGTAACAATCAAGTGTAAAAAGGCTAACCACAGAGCAGGCAAGAATGCAGAAAATCACAGCTGGTAATTACAGAGCATTGGGTGTGCACTTTTGGCACCTTTCATGCATAGCACACCACATTTCTGTAAATTGTCCACGATAGGCTGAGCATTGTTATTTGTCAAGAAAGTAAGCCATTACGCACGGAACATTTGAATAGAATTGTAATTATTTGATGCTATGTTACCTAAGATAGGCTTCTAAATAGCTCTTATTACTGCCCGTTGTATCGCCCTGCATCATTCCAACATATGGACCAAATAGTGACACTATCAATACTCAAACGTGGCCTCTTTCGTTCAAATAGACTGGTGTCTATCTGTGATGCGGTCGCACACCTAGGCTTATTGCCTGCTATTAACTCTGAATGAGCCAATCTTCCTCTTCCAATGAGATTCACCCAATTATTGTGGTGTGTATTGGTTTACTGCTGGACAGCTGCTGCTGCCACTGCAGGGAAATAGATTGTGGTTTGTTAAGATTGGCTCGGGTTCTTGCGAGATTTGTTTAAATCGCATGAGTTTGATTAAATAATTATAAACCGGCTTCAAATGCTGAGTGCGTAGTATACTGTTTACAATAAAGGAATGAGGCGGAAATGTTCCACCCCACAAAATTGGGATGTTGTTTTACTAGGTGGAAGAAGCCTTAATGGATTGTTTCATGTTCTTAGTTTCTCTCGCTCCTTTCTATCTCTCTAGTCCTGTGTTATCTGCTGTTTAGAGCATAGCGACAACGAGGAGCCATCCTGAGATTTATGAGGTGATACAATCATGAAAAAACTCGATCCATGACTTTGCTTTTTCTTCCACTCTGTTTCATTATTACTCCAGTCTGTTTCACACAAAAGTCCTGTAAGGATGTGAGGTCTTATCAGTTGCTGAAGTCTGTGGACAGTGATCTGCCAGCGGACCACCAAGCCTCTAGCAGTGCTTATCAGCCTGTACCGGTGGCAACGGCTTGGACTTCTCTTTATCTCTTATCTGTAACACAGGATGTAGAGCAACACAGACACTGGTCCAACAGCGGCTACGCAGGATATCAGGAGCACTGCTTGCTGGCTAGCTTACTGGGGAAAATATATCAGGGAGGTTATCTAACATGTAATGTAAATTAACCCTGCTACACAGTGGATGGTGTGTGTTTTGTTTATTTGAATTCTATTTTAGTTTGAAAGATTGTTTTTTTTCTTATATAACATTTGAACTTGGCTGTTTGTTAGGCATCATGTTAGCTTGTTCAAAATCTTACAATACAAAGCAGTCAATATGTCAACCCTAAAAATAACCAGCAGTCTGAGAAATTCTCAAAAAATTATAATAATTGGAGCTTTGTAAAGGCAGTATTTGCTGCAGGGAAGCCGGCTTGAGTTGCACAGATGTGACTGATATGTGTGCCAATAACCTTGTTGAGGTTTACCTGCCTCCAGGTGGCAGAGACTGTTGGTCTCCAAAACAGACTCAGCTGGCCAATAATATAGCCAACATTTTAAATCTAAAAAAAGATCAAAAAACTCACATTTGAAAAAGTACCTGAAACATGATGAGCATATATTGGGTTACTAAAGAATTGTGTTTCAATACAGTTTTGAAGAGTGTATATGCATGTTGTGTTATTGCATAGCTTTTTGCTGTGATCACATTAGAGAGCTGCTCCCAGTGACCTTGGGGGATATTCAGCTCTGCAGGCAAATAAGTGAAATCAGGCAACATGATGGGGACAAACTGGAAATGAAGGTGTTAGTTGAACTATTATCGATGATGGGAGGCAGAAACATATTTTTGTATGATGCAAGGCAGTTCAGCATCACAAATGACAACCTCCTTAATGAGGAGAGTTACATCCACACTTCTCTAAACCTGTTTTAACAAAAGCTTTGCAACTCCCATGAAGGTTGGATTTATTGCAGTGTTGATGAATTTAACTAAAACTGTTTAAGCTTAGTCTACTAATTTTAATCTATATTCTTATTAATCGGAACAAGGGGTGTTTATTTATTCCTTTACTTACTCTTTAAGTTCACCTGCTTTTTGTAATGAGTTCTATTTTAAAAAGTGCTCCCACACACACCGCATTACCCAGTGTCCCTGTCAACCCTACATGGGCTTTACACACTTTCACCACCATATGTGTTTGTTTTGACAAGCATGATTACCACGTGCCAGTGATTAAAGGCCATGTCAAGGATTTAAACCAATTCTGAAGAAAACCAGGATGCCACGGGGGGGGAGAAAGAAGCCCTGGCGTGTGTCTCTCTGAACTAGGTTACATGTTTGAACGCCATCTTGCCTTTTCTTGCCTTCGGCATGTAGAAACACACACCACAAGGCTGAGTGACATTATTCTCAGTTAAAGCACAGAGGTCATTTATCTCTAAGCGATGAAAACAAAAAAATGTGCTAATCCTGGCACTGTGATAGCATGCTGTTTGATGTTTAGCAGTAGCCACAGAATGGCCGTGCTTAAATGCCCCTCAATACTGCTCTCATTTAACTTTATTGATGAGGCCGTGGCAACAGAGAGCCTCGGGGCCAACATCCTGTCAGTTGACCTTTCTGGTGTGGGTGTGAACTGTGATCCATTCTGCACATGACTCATTACAGAACCTGCTACAATTCATGACCTTTTACAAGATAAATTGGATGCTCCAAATGTCAGTATCAACCTGCAGCCATGTTGTGTATAGGCTGTGAGAGTTCCATCAACTAAAAAGGTCAAAGGTCTTATTAAACCTATTTAACAAGGCAAAAGCTGATTCTCTACTGTACTGCACCTCAGGGAGTAAACATCTACACTGTGTATCCTGCATGGAGACAGTGACTCAGATTGAATCAGAGGTGATGGCCTCTGCCCCTGCTCTTGTTTACAGGGGTTGTTGTAGAGATTCAAGATTCAGACACAGTGGTAGTGAAGATGTCATCATGAATTTGCAAAACATATCACAGTGAGCTACAAACCCTTCCACAGAAAAGCAGGCATAATTATGTAAAGGTTAAAACTCCTTCGTCATCTATTATGTAAAGAACATGATTCCCATGTGACTGAAAGAAGAAAAAAATAGGTAAAATCAAACACACGTCAGACATTCCTTGGACTAACCTGTCCTGTCTGTTTCCTGGAAATAAAAGAATGTCCTTACATTTTCTAGAGGCAGTATCTTTCAAACCTGGATAGAAGAGATTGCTACAGTATTAGCCAGTTATCAATGTAGTGCCCTGAAACACTACTGTTTTATTGCCTTTCCATGTGTTTAAAGGAGGCTTTATTATCTAAAATCTGTCCTGCATTCACCCAGGGCTCTGTGTAAATGCTGGGCTGTCTAATCAGGCTGCAAAAATAAAATATGCATTTGTTTTAGTGAAATCTGGCCAGCCAGCTTCAGAAACTAGCCAAGAATAACATGGGCCATGAACTTGAGACTGAGAATGTTTTACAAGTCCAACCTCTTTTATTCTCTCAGAGTTTGTGTTGCAAATCCTAATGTGTGTTCTAAAAGTCTGGCATAATGCTCCCAGATTTAAATGATCAAACAATCCATGATCACCCATTGCACAGTTCCTGATAGAGGATTACATGTAGTGCTGCCCTAAAGGCACAAACGTCTCTGTAAGCCCTTCCGAGTCCCACAAAAACAATATTGCTGATCCTTCAGACCTCACACACCCACACAATGCAGCACTGAGCCACAGAGGAAGAGTGTTGGATATAACCGCAGCACTTTTTGCTGTGGGATAGATTAGTGTACACACAATTAAAATGGGTCAGTCCGCCAGGCTCTGCCAGTAAGGTATTTTTATTGTTGGGTGTATCCCATTGGATTAGCCCCCTGTTACATACTCCCTGATACATTCTTCTGCTTCAGAATGAAAGGCCAGACTGGGTAGGGAATAAAACTCTCTTTGATGGTGCAGCATTTGAATGGCCTATTAACTAGGCTAATCATGGAAAAAATAAAGGAACTACATAAACGTGGGGTGGCAGGAGGGTGCTGAGTAAGGATATGGGTGGTGGTGCATCAAGAACAGACTCACAGTTTTCTACTCTGCACTGTAGACATGCCCACCTGCACGTGTCCGACACCATTTGTGTGTTAATCAGGATGAGGGGAGCCGTTATACCTAATACCTGTAAAAGTCCTATTCATGCGTCCTGCCAGCTCAGAATGTTCTCGCGTGATAAACCTGTGGCTCAGCGTCGCCTCGAAAACATAAAGCTCTCATCGCTCTGACAAGGGCTTTTAAAAAGGAGCTGAGAGGAGCACAGGCCTGAGTCAAGTCGCTTCACAAATAATCTGTCGCTGGAGGGCTGCGGCTGTCAGTGGCACTCTGTCAGGTGGTAGAAGCAAGGAAGTAAAAGATGGGGAGGCTAGTGAAGGTCTGCGGCTGCCCGTGCCTTAATACCTCCATTTGAATGCAAAGCTGTCATTGATCTGATTGGGGGTGTGCAGCTTCAACACCAAAGTGAGAGTTGCCGCCTTCTCGTGTTGACATGGAGTTGTAAATGGAATGACATACATTGCATGTTTACCTTTTGGCATATTAACTGTTTTGTACCATGCTGTTTTGCATAGTCTTAGTTGTTGTAAGGCGAATTGTGAAACCTCAGTGTTAAACATTTAAAACCTTATTTTGAAATGTACACATTCGTTCATGTTACATCAGTTTTTCCTGGGATGTTTGCAATGGCATCCCCAGAGTGAGCTCCACTAGTTTGATCAAGCTGTCAGAATATCTCTAATTAATGTTGTTGAGGTGACGTGCCTTTGTGACGTGCAACAACATTAACATTAACCTTGGTCGCATGTTAGCCGACCCTTCACGCGATGGCAGAGCAAACAGGTACAGGCAGGGCCCATAGTGATAGCCCTATAGTTTAAATCTACTACCCACAAATAAACATATGGACATGGGTTAATATTACAAAAAAATTGTAAATGTATTTAGGAACCTATCCATGTGATTTTAAGTGGGGGTGGACCTCAAATCCTCTAGGGGGGTCTGGGGGCATGCTAAAATCTCGGAGTTAAATGCATCAATCTGGTGCATTTTGAGGGGAAAATAAAGAGACTAGATCTATGGGAACACCTATATGAAACAGAACTGTATACATTTCAATAATCTTAAAATCATGGCCATAACCAATAACATACCATTTCCAATATGAAAAAACACTGAAACTTATTTATTTATTTATTTTTGGTTCATTTATAGTTGTGAGTGTGTCTGTGCTCCTGAATCAGCCTCTCCTGTCTCCCTCCTCTCCCCCCTGCTCCTCTTTGAGGCAGCAGCAAAGGCTAGTTTTATCTCTCAACAAGTTTTAAAAGTGTATCTTACCTTTTTTCACCTAGTTAATTTTTTATTTGTATTCATGCCTATTTTACTAATCACTACCCCCTCAAATGGAAATAATGTGTTTACATAAATGGTGACCAAACCGTTTGAGACCCACAGAGAACTTAGACTAAGTTAACTATCTAAACACTCAGAGTCCTTTACCTCACCTGAGCTGAGGCTATCCCGAGCTTGAATGACACACAGAGACCAATCAAGGGCTTTGATTTATGATCTGTATGACAGTGGCCATGTCGGCAGGCCACATCATGTAGACAGCAAGTCACCCTGTGTGAGGCAGACATTTGCGCAGCGTTGCGTTCACAAAAAATCCTCAGGCCAGCAGGCCACTTAACAGGCCAGGCCATCGGGAAACCCTGCGGTCCTCCCGATGGCCAGTCTGGGACTGGGTACAGGAGGCGTAGAGCGAGGGATAATTGTCCACAAGTTAATCGATCACAGATGGCGTCGTGGTCACGGACGAATACAAAATAAATAAAATAAAATAAAAAAATAAGCTAAATGGGTCGCAAAATATACTTGGGCGGCCGTTAATATACCTGGGCGGGCCCCCCCAAGTAAAGTCTGTGTGGGAAACCCTGCCACCTAAGCCGTAATGTACAAGTGCACTCCTGGTTATGTTTGGACACTATGACAAGACAATTGGGTAAGGTTATAAGAGCACAGACAAACACAAATACTGATAAACTTGTGTGAAATAACAAGTATTCTTGCAATTATTCTGCTTCCAATTCTTGTTAAGGCCCTTTCTAACCAGTCTGGACTTGTTAAACTCCACCTCCATCCATTCATCACATGATAGAGTTGTATCGTGTAGGAGGATATGCCTTTTCTGCTCTGGGCTTGATAATGTCCTTTTTTACAATGGGTAGGGCTTTCTATACTTCCAACTATATAAAGGTTAACCATCATGACATTCTGAACAGAATAGCTGTCTTTCACTGTCAGCATCAGTCAAACAGACAGGAGCTCTGTGTTGAGCTTAAAGCCTTTCTGACAGAAAACCTGTTTCCTGTTCACCTCTCCCTTCCTAACTAGCCCCATACATCATCACACTGAACCAGAAGGGTTGTGTGTGCTGGGTGTGAGAAGGGATACAGATCCTATTGGACTCCTAATCAGAGGAGGATGCTGAGTTAGCAAATGGGTAATACTCTGTAAGCAAAGGTGCTGTTGATGCTCCCCCCCCCCCACAGCTCCAGCCTTAGACAGATCCAATACTCCAGGGAAAGCCGACCCTAACACCTTTTGCTCCCTCCACTGGTTCTACTGGTTCATTGAACTCCTAATCTGTAGCGCCTATTCCAACTGCCCTGCAGAGACAAAGAAACACACATCTCAGCAATTCTACTGTAGCCTATATGCGGTTGCTTTTTGCTTTGAACTAATGTTTAACTATTTATCTTGATATCATTTCTCACTCAATCCTAATGGAACATGAGAGAATTGTAAACTTAAACCCCTCTCTGTTGGTATTTAATTGAATAAGAAACTGCAGCATCAGATTTGTGTTGCAATTTTACAAATTAAGAAAAGCGTGATTACGAGCTCCAAAGTAGTTGAATGAAAGAACTCTATCAAGAGCCCAGCCACTGTCTGCATGTGTAACCGACATGTACTTATTTTTTACTGCTTATTAGAACCGAGGGAATGCTGGTTATTGCCATGCTTATATTTCAGAGCTCCTCTGCGATGTGTTAAGTGTAGTTATACGCCGAGAGTGAAAGCTGTGTGCTGCTGAGATCTGGCGTGGAATGTACAGAGGCAGGAGGAGGCGTATTGGTCTGGAGGGCTGCTGACAGACAGATTGATGTAGTGCTCAGTCCTTTGAGAGATGATGAATGACTTTCTGTGTTGTTTAGGGAGTTGCCAGCTCCCCCCTCAACAGGAAAGACTTTGGCCCCAGAGATTGGAAGACGACTTCTGATGGAAAAAGCGGAAGAGAAGTGGCACCTTATAGGCCGGCCTTGGAGACGTTTCAGGTTGCGCGTATGTTCATGTTACGAAACCCTCGTTTTAGCGTGACGGTGGAACATTTTTCTGATAATATTTAATGCAAGGAATGGAAACTTCTCTTGTCTTGTGTTTCACGCAAACCCTGTGCCATGATGCCGAAGAGCGTTGAATGAGTCCTCTGTTATTCTTATTACACTTCTGGTTGAAATGCAACCTCTATAACCAAGAGGGAGCGATCATCTCTATCATTATCGTATCGATGCTAAGGAAACACCCACAAAGAGACTGAGGTCAGTATGTGAAGATTGTCTACAGTCACATGGCCTGAAGAAAAAATGCGCTATTTATTTTTCTTAGCTTCTTCATATCTCCTCTAGGCTTAACTAAACTCAACTGGTCTGACTACTAGCTTTATCCATCAGCAGCTGACTTCATGCCTTGTCTCTTTTTGTTAGTGGTCCAACTCCACTTATAAAACCTAGCATTCTGTTTGGCTTACTTAGCTAAACATCTATCTCTTTTACTGCTTTGATATACATTTTGATGACCTTATACCCAAACTCAACGGGTGGTTTTTGATTAATCATGCAGCATTTTTAATATAAAAACATAACACGAAACCAACTGGAGAGCAGATTATGATTCGGGGGACCTCACATCAGACACATGCCATGGATCCCTGTGATGTTCAGTTGATTAACGGCATGGATTGCCGTGCTCCTGCTGGTGGCTATGTAGGTCAGATTAAATCTGTGGAGTTTTTTACTTACATATTTGAGGGACCTGCACAAGGCTCTAACAGCGCATAGCATGTCAAGAGTAAAGTGCATGTCAATGAGTCAAGAAGACCGTTATTTGAATATGATGTTCCATACTAAATACTGGCTGCCCTGACTGTTTAGAGCCACTTCTGATCTTGCTGGAAGACCAAGTTTCTTTCTTTCAAGCTTTTCTGTCCTAGCCGTTTGTGCATTTAGCCAGTGGCAATAATCTCTTTCTTTTTCATGTCTGAGTTTTTTGTGGTCTCTCCGAAACTCTTTGGCCTCCTCTTTAGTCGCCGTAGCCCGAGGCCTATCTAGTGTAGAACCAGCACATTAGGCCCCGTGTCGTCAAGGAGATGGATGGACAGTGGCTGTTAGGTTGGCTCTCCGATAGCACTCCAGTATCACAGGCGGCTCTTTCAACGGGGGAAACACGCCAGAAGCAGGGAGGATGGATGGGATTGGATGAAGGGGGAGAGTCTGGATTAATGAGGGGCGTCTAGTGACTGATGGGGCGATATCAGTAGACGGCTGTTTCAATTCCAGCCTCCCACTCTACGTCCTGTCTATGTTATTCATCAGGCAGAAGAACAAAAACATATTCTGCTCCTCTACTTAAAACTAATCATCACATTTTTGGTTCTCCTCTTGTTTCCTCTCAGTAGCTAGGGGATGAGTCTTTATTCCCAATGTGACCTCTCTCAGCAGATCAATTCTTACTTTAACTAACCTCAAACTAAAGGTACATGTAAAACTAGCTTTTGTTTTGGTCTTTTCCATTAAGCTATGAGCAAGGAGAGCTGCCAGTTTATCATCTTTGTCAGGATGGAGTGTAAGCTGACAAGTGCCTCCCACTCCAACTAACCAGTCCCGCGATGCCGGCTCGTAAATTGTGGCCTCTGTTCCCCGCGGGTCCACCTCATTGCCCCCTCTCTCCTTCTTCATCCTATCCACCCTGCCCAGTGGGACCATTATAATCAGTATGAAGATGTGTGTCTGTGTCGGAGCCTCCACACCGTTCTCTGAAGTGGGGGTGAGGGGCTCGGAGAGGAGCAAAGTGAGGAGCAGAAGAAGAAGAGACATGAGGAGCTATGAGGAGAGAGAATGAGAGGAGATGTGAGGTGCGGGGGAAGGGACACAAGGAGCACATTAACTATTTATGGGTCTACTCCCATGGCTAATGGGAATTACATCTGTTTTAATTATTGATGGCCTAACCGGCTGTCTTTATAAGCATCTCCTCTGGGGACTGAATTGCCTGACAGATGTATTCCATTGTTGTTGTTGTTTATGTATGATATGGAAGTACATGTGGATTGGTCCGTGGAACTCAACTGATGATATTCAGCTGAAAGTGATGTTCCCTAAATTCATTTTTCTTTCACTCTAAATTATGGGCATGACTTCATCTCTTTAGGTTTTCTACCAAGGGTGCCTTTGTTTGTCTAGCCTGGGGCTCGAGTGAAAGGGAAAATAACTGTACTGGTTTTTACAGGCAAAATATGACCATTGGCAGACGTGAAGGATACATCTTTGGAAAATGAACCAGTGCACCTGTATAGATACACATTTCTGTTAGGTTTTCCTTAAACAGAAAGTCTTTATCTTTCAAGGGAACAGATTTTATGTTGAAACTTGGCCGGCTTGAGTTTCTAGGTTTCTCTCTTGCCAGTCATCTCTCGAGTCTTGCTGTACTCAGATTTGTTGCCAACTGGCCCTCAGTCAGCTCCATTGTGAGAAGGTATTGGTGTAGCAGATGGCACTAGAAAAGCCTGAGGTATCTTCAGAAAACAGAGGTCCTGGCTTCATTGCAAATCGAAGGAAGAATATTTTCTCTTACTCCAGTTGTGTGTGTGTGTGCGCTTTTCTTGCATTTCAGTGTGAAGGGTCTCTATGCTGTGTGTGTGTCCTTATATTTATAGATTCAGTTGCTCTGAATGAGTGATCTCTCTTTCTTTACGTTTTTCTAATGGGTCCTCAGAGAGTTGCTATTGAAAGGTAGGAGACGACAGACAGTTATCAGTACCTGCCTTCTGCTAGCCATCATTAACGTCACAGTAACCAGAGATTTATCAACTGCCATCGCTAGACCTAAATGATCAATGTCTAAATTAGGCAACCTAATCAGACACACAAAAGCACTTTTTTTTTTTTAAAAAGAAACATTATTGTCATGTACTATTAGAATGTCCTGAGCAGTCTCTCCATGTCTATGCTCAAATGTGCTGATGCATGTGTGCTACGCAGAGTTAGCGCGATCCTATTGCCAAAGATGTAGACGTCCTTAAGGACCGGCCTCTCCTCGCTGAATTACAAGCTGGCCTTTTCTAGACGAGCCCATTGATTAATGGGCCCTATTAAAGCCCGTCTGCTGGACGTGGATTGTGGGAGGAGGCGGAGGAGACAAGTTAGCGGGGATGGGCGAAGCCTCGTCCTCCTTCTGATGGATAGTCTCAGAAATGGTCCTTACCGCATGTGTCATACAGCATCTGGAGATGTATTGATGTGCTACAGGGCAGCCAGCGCAGTTACAGCAGGTTCCATCAAGAAGTTAGAAAGGGGTGGGGGGGATAGCAAGGCATTAGGACAGCAGGTCAAAGTCAAAATAGGAATATTTGAATTCAAAAATTCAGGTGCACTTAAAGCCAAATATTAATGGAAGAGACAAAATGACAGTCCATAAACTCAGCCAGGCAGTGAACAAGTATGTTAATCACCAAAGTGACAATTACTAATAGGGTGATGAGTGGATCCAAATGAAGAGAAGTGGTCCAGCACCTCTTACTGAGGTGTTATCTTACCAACAGTGTATTACCGTCCTCATTAGAGCATGTCCCATGGTTAATTATTGATCAGCTATGCAGAGATAAGTCACTAACCAGGGGCCCCATGCTGGGCTTTAAACTCAACGCTTCTCCCCTCTCACACACACACATGCACACGCACACACGCACACAGAACTGCTAATCATTGTTTACTCACACACCAGCATGTGTCAGTCCCAGTGTTAATGTATATTTAACAGGCTCACTGAGAATCCCTGACTACTGTTCAGTTTAATAGGATGCTAAACTCCAGAGACAGTGTGGTTTATTAGCACACTAATGTCTGTCAATGTCAAAAGGGTGTTATAATAGAATGACGCTTTCCTCAATAAAAGAGCCAGTTTATTTTCTATTTGCTGCTTAAGGATGACTGACATGTCTCTGCTCTTTGATATTTATTTAGCTTCATGCTCTTTTATTGGCAGCATGTGCCTAATCAGCATATATAAGCAGACAATAGTCTAGGAGGTATATGAATATTCCGAGTGGTCCCTTGATTGTGTTTAGTAAATAAACTAGGATTGCCAATGTCAGTAGTCATTTCTCCCACGGGCCAGCACAATTTCCATCCCAGTGTTATGAGATCTTGTAACAAAAGGGTTACAGAAATCATGTCCGGGTGCTCAAAGCTACACATTGGACTTTTACAGCATGTCACTCTACTTTACTAGTCCACTTAAACTTGTTTAATAAAGAAAAACACCTATGAATACACAGATTCTCTCCAGATTCCTACATGCCAGGGATTGTTGTGGCACTCAAACTGAACCCACTACGACTAAATGAATGGCACTGAAAGCAGAACCACTGAATTGTATGTTGACATTGACAAATAAACTGTACTTAATGTGGATTGACCGTGTCTGGTGGAGGCTGGATCCATTTAATAATGTCGGTATTGTCACAGATCCTGTCCATTGAATCAGATTGGTGCATCTCTTCTGAAAACAAACCTCCAGTTTGGATTGCCACACCTGTTTTTTTGGAACAAGAGTATTTCCACATTGCCTTGGAAATATCACTCAAAACCAGTGTCAGAGCTGCCTGTGGCGGTGTGTGTGAATGTGTGCACATACAGCTTTACAGTAGCAGTGTGACCTGGTCAGGATCTCTCGGCCCATTAACTCTTCTCTCTTAGCGGGACAGAGAAGGTAACAAGATATGGAACATGATGAATCCTACTATTCCCGAGGTCATTTACTCTGCCTTTGTTCCCTGCCTTTTCTTTCCTGTGAATGCACTCGATTGTCATCACTCTACATCTGTATCTTCTTTTTATGCCACCTTGATTGAACTCAAGACCAGACTCAAGGTTATGAACACCTTTCAACAGATCCGTATCCTTCATAGTATAACAGAGGCAGTTTCTTTTTTTATTCGTGCTTGATGAATGCACATGCTGCTGGTCTAGGGGATGAAAACCATGTAGTTTATCCTCTGCCTGAAAATACATTATTCTGTTCTATTCGTTTTTTGTGGCTTTAGTTTGTATTGAAATAAACTAGCTTCAGAGGAAGCTGATGCATACATTGTGAAGCTATAAAGTGTTGTTCTATCTTCTCCAGAGGAACCAACACTTGCTTGGTAAGTTGTGATATAATTGAGTGTGCAGTCATTGATTTCCTTCTCTCTTCTCTCTTGCAGGTAAGTGGATGTGTTTTGCCGCGAGGGGTCTGAGGGGCTGTGGGGTGGTAAGTGTGGAATCATTGTGAACACCAAGTCATTTTTCAAACACAGGACGCTGTCCCACTCCTCTTTATACCCAGACATGCTGAATGGACGGATGCTCGTCTAGACACCATAGATTGTTTTCTCTTTCTTCTCTCCACTAGATAACCTCAGTGTCCTTTTTAAAGAATGACATTAACAGAAAACTGTCTTTCAAGATGATAAGGGGTCATATTTAGAATTGATGAAGGGGTCTTCCCTGTTTCTGGATTCAATCAAATATAATCAGCTAATGGATTTGTTAGCTTGTCAGTAACATCTATGACTGTTCAGATCCTTGTCGTTAACAAATGATTTGCCACTAATGAAAGAGCAGTGTATGGAGTTACTGTCGGAGATTGTGTATTTTATTTCAAAAAAGAAAGCAAGCTTGACTTTTTCATTAACTTGCAGTCAATAAAAAAGCACCTGCATCACCATTAGGAAAGGTTGGCACATTTAGGAAACGTCTTCTTTAGAGTACAAGAATATGTCTTGAATGCAAAAAAATGTACGTTTTATATTCAATAATTCGCTTCACCGCTCCCCCCTCACAATAATAAAAGACTGCAATTACTACCTCTCTAGTTCTGACGCTCTCTCTTTCTAGATTAACCTCTGCCCACTAAGACACACTCTTAAAGCCCCCAACCAGAAAGCTGAACAATGCTAATGAGTGTGCAGCCGGCGTCTCTCACTCTGTGAGTGACACGGAGATAAAGCACAGCACAAAGTGAAAGTGAAATAATTGTTTAACAGACAACCTGACAAGCAAGACAAAGGCAAAAGTGGGCCAAATAAGACCTCTTCCATTTGATTATGCAAATCAGTTCGCCCCACATCTATCTTGCAGTGCATTGTGGGTAGTCATTATTGTTGATCAGTCTCAGTGATTGGCCAGAGACATGTGCTTTTGTCAGACTGGATTTGTCCATTCAGAAAAGGGATGTGGGTGTCTGTGCCAGCACATGTAAGGGGGGTGTGTTTGTACAGTACAGTTTGTAACTGACAGCTGCTACTATACAGCTACATTTACTTTATACACAACAACAGATGATTGTGCTAAATATAGACTTCACGGCACATCGCCTGAATACTGTGTAATGGAGGCCCTACGAGCTGCAGTTACGTAACCTTGCTAGTACAGTATGTGTCGTCATGTTAAACAGCTGGCCAGTGTTGTGTCTGTGCAGCTTTACCAAGGATCATAGAACATAGAGTAATAAGATTACAGCTAAATATAATGGATAATATGAACGTAAAGCAAGCTACAGTAAGACTGAGCAGATATTCTTGGAATCAGAGAATGTGTTTTTGAGTAAACACACATAGATGGAACACAAGTCCAAGAGCAAAACGTGTTGTTCATTCAGGAAAAAAATTCTGCTCTCCAGAGACTTTACAGCGCAAGACAAAGAGCAAACCAAACTGCAGGTATAGGAGAGAACAAAGAGAAAGCGTGATGAAAAACACACATGTCCTGCAAATTTGAAAAGGTCACACTGTGGACACATCTCCACATGTGCATGGCCCTGCATCTGCTAGGCTCAGTCTGCCTCCTCACTCATGTCATCCACACAGCACACACTTGAAGACACAACCTCTGTACCCAAATGTTCAAACGCTTCAGTAAACATCAGATCAGAGACAGCGAGAGAGCTCTGCAATTGATTATGTGGTGCATGATGCTAAGGAAGGAGATTTCCCGGACTTTATTTGAGCCTCTTTACTTAGTTCAATATACTCTATTCTTGTGGAGGATGTGATCAAGATGAGAGGGAAATACTATACCTTCTGAAGATTATAAAGAGATGCTTAGGTTTTTGTCAGCCCAGTGGTCAAAGCGGTACTCTGAATATTGTTTTGAACTAGTATATCCGCAATATCCAATTTGTTTTGATGCGTTGTAGGACAAAAAGCAATCAGCTTGATGTTGTTTTTGCTCTAGTTATCTCCAACATATCAAATATTTTCTAATGAAGGTCACGATAGAAATGATAGGGATGTAATGTGGTTTACCAAATTGATAATGTGGCTAATGCAGTATTACAACATTAGTATTTCAGTTTTGAGCACAGGGGGAGTAACGTTTTATTTTAGTGATTGACCTTCTTCAATTGATTTCTCCTCCTGGTTGAGCAGGTGTCGTAAATATCAAGATGTTCAGGGAAACAATTAACCTTCATGAAAACTGATTTGCATATTTTAATCTGCGTCATCGATTTAAAGAGTACCTCATTTATCGGGAGGTACGTTTGCACAGATTCTCTTCCATTAGATTTTCATTTCTGATTGAAACAGAAATAAAAATCTAATTACTTATTTATCTTTTTGCTGAGCATCTCTGTGTTTGATTTAATTGTTTTTGCTGTCAAAATCTCTCATAAATTATTCAACAAAAAATCTCCATGTGGGTTTTATTCCAGAGAAGTAGCACGGATAAACCCAAAGTTAAGCTCAGATCTGGGGCAGTTAATAATCAGTTTCTGCTCAGCCAGAAAAATCCTCACAACGGTGGCTCTGCGTTTCCTTCTCACAACATCCAGAGCCAATCCAGATTTGTAATCACTTGTCATTGATCCGTTCTCGGTAATCCTGTTTTGTGTAAACACACAAGCCCTTCCACACATGATATGTGCATGGTGAGTGGATTGGGAGTAAGTCCAGTGTGCAGAACACAAACACACTACTGAGAGGCCATGCGTCCCAAATTAGACCTTGCAGAGTCCCTGACATTCCAACTGAAAACACTCTCCCTTGGAAACCGTTAGCGTGCATGCGCCATATCAAATATCTTTCTTAGATCTATGCAGTGCTGATCTTAACCTCAGACATGATTTGCCTCTAGATATAATCTGTTGGTCACAAGGGTTTTAAAATAGGACAGTTTGAAAGTTTTTGATCCACATTATGTCATGTGATCAAACCGCTTTTATCTCAGGAAACAACTGCAGTATAAACTAGTCACTAGTGTTGTTTGCAAAAGCTGTCAAGAAGGAAAAAAACCTAATCAGGATTCAAAGAGAAGACAAAGCCCCGTGTTGGACAGTCAAATCCTGGAATGAGTGTGGCAGTGAGGAATGTGTATCTGAGTGTGTGTATCATGTTCAGATTGCCTGTAGCTGACATGACAGTTCACTAAGCCTCTTAAGCCGCCCCTCCACCACATTGACATTGTTTCTGGCAGGAAGCTGCACTGCGCCACTATGATCTGTGTTTCTACGACGACCTTGGCAACCAATAGCTTTAATGTTGTTTTTGGTGGGTTTTTCTTTTGTGCTTGATGTCAATATTGTCTTCTATCAATCACCAATGAGCTTCAAACGTTTAAACAAGAAGGAAACACAACAATTGAGGTAGAATGATGCCAACGTAACCTTCACAGTCCATGTATCTTCAAACTGATGCAAGCCTTTCCGCTCCTATAGGATCCACTGTCTTCAGTTGGCAGTTTGAAAGGAATGTAAGGCAGAACATGTCTTTGTTTACCTGTGTGCAAGAGACATTAAAGTAACCCTTGATATCTGTGGGAAGACAGGCGATAAAAGACGTGGAGGCTTTGAGAAAAACAAACTTTCATGAGAAATATATAAAAGCATGTACATGTGGAAAGGATGAAGGGTTGTGTGTATACTCTCAAATTTGAGAGATCACAGAGTCAGAATCTTGTGAGATGTGACTTAAGGGAGAGAGGGAGAGGTGGGGGGGGGGGGCATCAAGGTGTAGTGTGCCTGTCTGAATGTCCTCAATCCAAAACTGCACAGCGGTAGCACAAAACATGATGGACTATCTTAGTTAATGTTGTAAAGCACATTATTCCAGCCTTATTTACAAGACACTGTTTTTGTTTTAAGATGCCCTACAATTACCAGTGTTCACTATGAAATGTGGCTGATATTTTAGCATTCTAACATTCATAACACGGCAAATGTTTCACCCTGCTTGTGTTAGAAATATTATAAACATAATATGTCACGTTCTGATCACTGCTCAACAACCAAACAAAGGCTGCGTCTACGCTGCTACCAGGTTCCTGTTATAACAAGGAATCACTTTAGGTGTTTCATCACATTCCTACACAAAGATAGATAGACTTTTATAACGATACGTTGTTATCAAATCATTTAGCATTGTAGCTTTTTGTTGTTATTTTGCCATTATTCCATCAGCATTCATTTCTCGTCGTGGCACTCATTCAGAGAACCTCATCAGTGATTCAAGATGTGCAGTTTTCCAGAGAAATTGTCATTCTGCCCTGCATTCTCTCCAGTTTTAACATAATTGCAAAGGCACAGGTGTGTCTGTGTGTATCTATCTGCATGTGTCCACATCCACTGGCCCATGTCGAGACCAAAACTATTAACTTTAGTCACAGATGGCTTGGATCTGCCCTGGCGCACAGCACTGTCTCGCCAGCTTTGCCTTAAAGTGGGGAATTCAGTTAAACCTCACATAGGGAGACCGACAACAGCGGAAAACCACGGTAGCTGTCGCCTGGATGATCATTCAGTGTTTTCGGTTTGGCGTCTTTGTCAAACCTCTGGTGGGGAGGCTGGGTTGGCATTGCCCTTTCCCCACAGACCTGCGGTTAATCGATTCATTTTACTTAAGTGTGTTAAATACCAACAGTCTGGTTGGTAAACTGTCTGAATGTAGCCTTACTAATAAACTCTGTGCCCCACAGTCCCTCACACTACTCTGTAGTTGTTAGTAACACAGACTGAAGGCCACCATTCATGCACAAGCAACCATGTAATATGGTTTGGATACTTGTCATGCGGCACTAAAAATAACTTGTGATCATCCACAGGAGAGGGACATCTTAAGAAGAAGAAGAACACTTGATGTGACTTAAATGAAACCACCATAACAACAACCTATTTGCATATCTTGTACCTGTCCAAACTGACAACTGTATTTCAATGTAGATCAAATGAAATACAGTGGTGTCGGAATGTAAATATTAAATAATGGAGAGCCACAAGGCCTGCTTAAGATGAAGAGGGTGACAGTGAAAGAGGTATTTATGCTGCAATGGAAATCTTGCAGATAAACATCCTTTCTTATGGTAATTAGATGACGCGGTGGATGAAAGCCATTGGCTGTGCGGTGTAGAGTGCTCTTCAGGAGCCAATGGCTTTTGTTATCAATGGCTGGCAGCTGGAAGACCCATAAAGAAATGGAAGCCTTCAAGAGGCACTGGGCCCTGAAACAGATTTTATGTCGGACTCATTTTGCCAGCCAGAGTGAAAGAGGGGAGAGATGCGGTTGTCTGCAAAATGGCCTCAAGAGCACCACTAAATTTCCTGAGAAGAAATGGGAGTCATTATTAGAACCTCATTCAGAGTGGGATCATCAGTTTTGGAATGTTATTTCTGGCTTGATCCTGGACTTCTCTGGGTTTAATGCTGCATATAATGTGTTTTATATTGAAAGAGTGGGCAAAGTAATGAGGTTCTACTATATTTAGTGCTTCTTTTCATTGAATGTCAACTGGTACATCTCTGGGGGGATTTGGTGGGTTTATCACTGCGTATATTCATTTGTCAAATGCGAGTAAGCACTGTGTCACTCCACCGCTATTTGTGTTGACCTAATTATCTCTGTCTGCTAAATGCATTTACGAGTATCACCTTTACACAGCTGCTGTTTGCTTTACCCTTGTGACTTGAGGAGACCATTTTCACTTGTGTGTCTTTATGTGTTTTTGTTTGTATGTATGTGTTTATGTCACCAAGTGCTCTTTTGATGGTTTGCTGAAACTGTCCAATCCTGCCTGCATACAAAATGTTCTCTAGCCTCACATAAATATACACCATAATCATTTTTCTGATTGAAAATATACTGCTTTGTTAGACATGCAGCCTCACTATGCTGACATATTGCAACTTGAAGAGCACCACCACCATATAGCATACGTGCTGCATTTACATCAGTCCTTTATTTTTTTTTCATCATGCTAGTAATTCTATCTCTTTTGTCCCCACACCAGAGACGGGGGGTGTTTCCATCCTGATTCAGTGGGAGCCCAGCGTTGCTAATAATTCCTGGCAATCACAGAGCACAAGTGTGATCAATATGAGAGACAGAGGCAGCAGGCAGCCATCCAGCCCTGATAGCTGCTATTAAGAGTCCCCTTAGCCAGTAGCACCAGAGCCACATACTACCCCTCTGCGGTCTCATTCCCCCTACACCACTAACAGATGAATAATAGAGCTGTGATTGGGAGCCTCATATTAAAGTTTGTTTATTCTCAACTAGGGTTCAAGGATTGGATGGTTGTTTGTTGATTAGTTTGTGTGCCAGAGAAATTGAATTCTCAGATTATGAACACAACATCCAGAATGCTGCTGCTGCCCACAGTGTAGAGGCAGTTACCATTTCCATTGTATTCTACAACATATGCCAATCTCTGAGGCCTGTAAAGTTAAGTGATTTCCAGATAAAGCTTTGTTTTACCAAAACCGTCTGGCACAAACACGGTGTGCCTACTGGAAGTGCTATAGTGAGAAGTAAAAGAATCAATAGCACAATAAAGTCTTACCACAAGTAATGAAAGTAGCTTGTATATCAGAGCTTCCTTGCCAGGGATTTCTTCCAACCTTATCTGATCCATATATGGTTCTGATAGAATGCCTGCAAATATATCTATGTAAAACAGGGGCAGCAATTGCCTTTTAACAATTATTGATATCCTAAGTGCAGTCATAGAAAAGGTGGAAGATTGTTATGGTCGGGGGCAGAAAATAAGAATGTATGCAGGGTAACCTCACAGGTGAGGCTGTGACCTTTTAAATGTTTGGTTGTCTGTTTGTACCCCTTTTTAGAAATGGAATTCAAAAAGAAACACAAATAATTTGCAGTGGATGTTTTTATTTTCAAATGTAGACAGAGTTGTTCTTCCTTCAGCTTGATCATTCTTGTTTTGAATGTATATATTGCTGCTTTGCTCTTTGTTCGGCTGTTGCTTAGTCCTTAACTGAAGGGTTGAAAAACAGAGACAATTCATAGTGCTGTTCGTCCTCTGGCATCTCAGTCCATCTTCACTTCTTTGTTCCAGAAATACAAATTTAGATGCAGTTTTGTATTCTGATTCACAGATTCACAACACACAGATCTTATTTGATCTAGCAGACTACCGTAATCCTTTGTTTTATTTCCTCTTTGGAAAAACAACTCTACAATTTACAAGGAGGCTATGCAGGAATTTCCTCTAACACCTAAATGAATACTATACATCTCATTACAAAGGGGATTTAGTCCAAATTTAGTAAAGGGACTTAGATTAAAGCTGAGTGCCTAATCCCTCTCCAGCCCATAGCTGAGCCCTATTGATGAATCGTCTCTCGAGAGAGAGAGGCAGAGAGGATCAATAGGCAAACGGCATCATTGATCCTGACTGCTTTGAAGTCATGTCTCTCCCAGTCAGAGATCCCCATCCCTCACATCCCGCTGCCACACAAACCCCTCTGTCCCCTGCTGCCTCGCCTGGTTAGTGGCTGTCATACAACTGCAACCAGCACAATATGTGGCTGTGAATTATGAGTTAGGAGCCCATTTGACTAAATAATCCAATATATGATAAGTGTGTGCTTGTATCAATGCACCACATTAACAGGAGATGCAGTTATAGTTATTTCAAAAAGGCATTTACACTGATTTCATTGAGTTGATGTTCTTTATTGTCTACATTAATACTGAAAGGATTTGGGGGAAAATGAGGCTCAATGCTGAGGTTAAAAGTCCTAATATCCTGCCTTTTCGCCACAGTAACATGTCCCAGATGTGCAATGCAGGGCTCTTTGGAAGTTTTCCCCAGTGACCTCATCATAGTGGTCCAGACAGTCATGGGCATCCCTCTTAAGAGCAGGCCCCCCATGTTATTATGTGGTTCTCTGCAGGACTTGTCTGTCTCTCCTAAAACCATTTGTAACAGAAGAGGGATTCAATATACCCGAGGTGTGGAAATCCAACTCTTCCAGCCTGGCATACAGATAGTTATCGTTTGACTTCGAGAAAATGCAACAAAGCAAACCAAGGCTGTTTTTTTTTTGTTTTCCTTAAACCTCTGCCTTCAATTTTCTCAGAAATAAGTTTTTTTTTCTTCTGAAAAACCCAATTCCTCCCTCTGCCACAATGTGCTGACAGAAGCAGTTATCACAGCTCCCAATAATGTGAACGTTTCCACTGGTGAGCACAATGAAAGGCTTTGGGAAGTCTTGTCAAATCCATTCCTTTTACAACAATGGGCAATAATTGGGAAGACGAGACAAGAATTTTTTCATTCCCTCGTTCAATAGTAGAATACTTAAAACAAACTACATTATAGCTGTTTTTCCACACAAATGTAGTAAATGACTGTCAAGGTTATGTTGGCATCTCATATTTTTATTATTTAGAACTTTCTCAAGCACTGTAAATATCACTAACAAGCAAAGCAGGTTTTGTGGAGTGGGTCTATTTTGAGTTGAGGCTTTCTATTTGATTTGATTAAATGGAGAAATCCATTTAGGAATATGTTTTAAATGTCAGGCTTCTTCAATTCTGGTGCCATTCCAACATTAGGAAAAAAGGCCTTTGATTCTGTGCTCTAAACATCTGACTCCCAAGCTCCAGACTCAATTTACAAGCCCATATATTTTATGTAGAACCTCAGAAGCTACATTACATTCTTACAATGATGAATTATACTACAACTCTTAATGTTATATAATTAATCCTGCAATTGTGTGCAACAGTTTTATTGTCCAACACTAAAACTAAAGCCTGTAAATGGTCTCCCTGTTGTAATAATACTTATACATTAGGCATTATACTACGGACTGGAATTGGTTTTCATGCTGAAGTTGTTTTATATCAGACATTACAAGTGCATCTTTGTTCTTTCATGTTTATTGTCTCTCACTGACAACGAAAGGAGCCGAACAACCCTGAGAACAGTTCAGCACGATATCTCTGTGGCAGAGCACCGAGTTTTCAGGGCAGTGATTTTGTGTTTTAGTAGAAAATGGCGAACTAATCATCTGCACAACACCTTCTCACCTCTCACAAAGCCATGTGAAAATGAATTATGCCTGGTAACAGTGTGAATAAATGACCAGCTGGAGCAATATCCTGGCAGAAGCTCTTAGTGCTTATTAAAGCACATAGTTGTAGGCTGACCTTACTGATATGTTATGTAGATGTATTCTGCTCCTGTCTGCTCTACACAGCCACACACAGCGTATCGATTGACACAAAGATCCATGGAGGCCACGGTAAGGGTGGTTGAGGTCACAGAAACTTGTCTTTTTTCAATATAAGATCCAATGAAATCGAAAAATAAGAGCCATTTGAATGAACGTCCTTGTATAATCTTTGTGTATTAACAGACAAATAAAGTAACGACGAAAAATGACTTGACAAGCAGAAAAGAGGATATTCTGAAATGGTTAAAGCTGTTATAATGACGAAGAGGGGTTGATCTGCTTTCCCTGCGAAATTCTGAAATGTATCTACAGTAGCAGATCAGTTATTGGTCCTGAGTTTATTTAGCACAAGAGCTGGCTTGTAATTATTTCCCCTCTTGCTTGGAATGGAGGTGTTTGTCCACATCCATTTGCCTGCACAGACAGAGGCATCTTTGTCTGCAACCTTTCACAGTCTCAGCCTGTTTCATGCCCCTGCCACTCTGCTCGGAGCAGCCAGCACCGGCCCCCCCCCCCCCTGCAGGGAGTTGTTTATTTGAAGGAGGCGGTCGATGGCACAGATTGCCCAGCGAGGCTGTAATTACACTGAAATCTAAAATGGCAACACTTGGAAAAGGATGAACTTGTCAATAAGTAACACGGCAGCCTTCCAGTGTGAACCCCCTGTTCGCACAGCCGGTAATTTCCCCCCTCCCTGCAATTAATACTCACAGAGAGTAGACGGCAACAATTGATTGTTGTGGTGTTAACTGAAATATAAAGTTGTGTTAGAAATCAATGCATGGGTTTGTCTGTGTCATGGCGCTTGTTCATATTTCCTGGCTATATAGTTGAGGAGGGAGTAAATTGGGGGTTGAGATTTAATCTGTGTTGTATGCATTATCGGAGAGATAAGACAGGGCAGTTACATGGCTTTAGTTTAACAACAACATGCTCATATACAGCAATGTGAAGCAGCATTTATTTGTTCAATTCTCATTTGTAATCTATACAATGTTAGACTCAAGAGGAAAAAGCCAGTCCAAAGGTACTGTTTTTTTTTCCGACTAACTCAAAAAGTAGCAAATGTTCACATTTGAAGCATTTTCCTTGATACTGAATGTTTGAATGGTTCATTACTTTTATGTTCATCACTTTATCAATTAAGTTACTAATCATTTCAGAACTACATGCATTCAGACGCATTACTAATCAAGTTACTAGGCAATGAAATTAAAATGGTTACTGATACTCACATTTGCCGTGTTTGAAAGGATTCTTTAATCATAGTAAAAGGACAGTTTTTTAGTCGGGCTTACCAGTGAATCTAAAACGGATTAATTAAACAGTTTTGAGTTTTAACAATGGTCCTTAAGATAAAAGGTACTCCTTAGGCCTTCCTCTTTGAGTGTAATAATTTAAAGTGATGCAGGTACACGGACACATTCTCACAAGTAGGCAAACATATACTTGAACGGCTCTTTGATTGGCCTCACAGGGCGTTTCTGAGCACCAATTACTGCCGCTCTGCATGACACTGCGTCTGTGTGCCGAGCGGCTGAGGCCAGTGAAACCAGGGCACTGATGTCATCACCCTGCAACGGCCTCCCAATGCCCTCTTCGCTCCTCCTCCTCCTCTCTTAGCATCACTGGAGACAACTGGGACACAATATGCATCCCAGAAATAAAATAAAATGTTCTGAAAGATGGACCGTTGTTTCGTTCCTCTCTTGAGTCTCTCCCTGTCTCTCTCTCCCCGTCTTTTTTTGCCTTGCCTTCTCACATATACATTGATCTATTTGATGGTGAAATCTTATGGAAGCACAGCAAGATATAGAAGCCTTAAATGCCGAGCGGCCTACGAATATCTAGGACAACGCGTATCTATCAGAAATTCCCCTGAATCGTTTCAAATGGCATGTTATAATCCCGCAACTCTGTTTAAGCTTATGAGAAGATGTTCTCATTAAATGTAGTCAGCTGTAAGCATGCAAGTGAACATGCCCTTCACCAGAACCCTTTCAGAGTTAAAAATCAAGATTTCATTTTTCAGAATAGATCAATAAGTCCCATGAGAAGGTGAATGCATGCATTATGATTTTAATGAGTTGAGCAATCATCCGTTGCATATACAGAGCCTCTGTGGTTCAAACCTGCTTATTATTCATGAAGTCTGGGTTATTGTGATTATGCTTTGTTTCTGCACAAATTTGATAACAATGAATTCAAACCTGTGACTTGGATATGTAAAACTGAACCTTTTAGTCGTAATTGTTTAAAAGTTTCCTGTGCCTCAGACTGAAAGAACCCGTGGCTTTTAACCAAAGTATTAAACTGGCTTCCTTTAGATATAACTTTACTCTCACCCAGGCTTTCACCCCGGTCGACCTTGTCCTTGTACCTTAGCTACTTAACTCCCATCGGCACATTGTTACAGGAGCACAGATGTCTGTTGAAATGGCTGGAGGGCAAAGCGAGAGAGCATCATTGAATGAAAAGAGTTATTTATTTATTTGCTGGTTTATTTATTTTCTCCTGGGACTTTGACATGTCTTCTAAGAGTGGTACACGACGTAAACAGTTGCCCCAGGCAGGGGAGCAAGGACACTTGAGTGAGTACTGAGGAGAGGCTTGCTCTTGTTGGATCTCTATGGCACAGAACAGTCCAGTGCATCACATGAAGCAAGACATTTAGGGAAATGTGTTGTCATTTGTATGATGCATTTTGAGTGTAAATGATGTACAGCACAGCATGATGGCAATGATGCAGGTTGACAGGGATGTAACATAGAGTAAGGATAACAGAATACTTCACAGCAGGTGTGGTATAATAAAATAAGATGTACTTTTTTTTGTCTTTCCTTTGTCAACTGTCCAGTTCACTTCATTTACATATGTAAGGAAGGCTCTGGCAAGCAGGAAGCAGCGGCAGATGGTACTGTCACCTGGAGTGTGTGTGTAATGATAGACGGCCACCTGTGCTGGGTCCCCCCCCTCACAAAACAAGCCTGGGCTCTGTATCCTATGTTGCTTATTGGAACCGCAAGATAAATTGGCTAAAGCTGCTCCAATGTGCTCTTTCTAGTTGCTAAGGAGATTACTGAGCCAAATCTAGTAGAGCCGTTGATCAAATGTGTCTGTGTGTAGAAATGCAGATACTTAAAAATCACTTTAATCCGACCGCGAAGAGATAATCCCTATAAAGTGATGCTACACACACACAAGTCTGCATAACAACTTGTGTATGATGTGGAAACTTCCAGATCCGTATCTCAGTAATTCCACTGTCACATCACCCCAGCTCATAAGTTGGTGCTTATCTTTTCCATTTCTTAGGAGTGCACCACCATTACACCCAGTGATTTTTTTTCAGTCCTCTGTGGTGAACAAATAACCAAGCTAGCAACCTCAACTGTGCGAGAAAACATACAGTTATCCATAACTTCAGTCCTGGCAAAATAACAACCCAACTCAACCTGAAAGCTTGCCCAGACATCATTAGAGAGGTCAGAGCAGGCAACCTAAACATCTCATTACTCACACTTGTTTGAGCTTGACTTGAAAAGAGTGCCAAAGGTTTGGAATGGTGAGGGGATTTGACAAATTATAGGGTAATAGATTCTCTCATTAATTTAATATGAGAGGGCTTCTCTTTCTGACTTTTGCTTTGCTTGACTGAAACACTCACACTTTATAACATGTTGGCAGCTTTCAGAGGATATTAGCTTCATAAAAAGTCCCTTAAAATGTGATTTTGATGTTATTGTGGAGCAAAGTATGAGTTATCCTGCAGAAGTATACTGGCATCCTAATCAAAAGTGACTGTTAAGGATAGATGTGTTTTTTGTGGCAAGTAGTTCTCTGTTTTGACAACTCAAATAATTGCTTTGAACATAAGGTGTTTATTGAAACATCTGTGTGTGTACACATGCGTGTAATGAGGTGAATATCCATCTGCCAAAAGAAAATTCCTCTACAACATCAGTGCTGCTGCAAAAGAAAACGCAGAACATATATCTTGCCCTCCTTGCAGCCTCCCATTATTATCTCTCCCTGGTAAGAGGGGCTCCTCAGAGAGCTGTCATCCATTGCCATCCATTATCTCTGTGGCAGGCTCTGGATGGCTGAGCAGCGTCAGCCTGTGGATCGCAGTGGGACTCGGGGTTAGCGGGGCTCCCAGTCAGGACGGCTCTCTCGCACCACTGTAAGCCTCGCGGGGCTCCCGGCGGAGGGCACCACGCTGCTGAAGAGGCAGCAGCTAGCCCACATCCTCCTCCACCACCCACCACCCCACAAAGAGCAGTTGGCACACTGTGGAGTCTGTCAGCCTCTAACCTGGAGACTTTTTCTTTTTTTAATGAAGGTCCTGTTTTAAAGGGGACCTATCATGCAAAATGCACTTTTTGATGTCTTTTATACATACGTGTCCCCGGTGTGTCAGGGAACTCACAAAGTGACAGAAAATAAAACCCTCTCTCTTTTTCTCCGTACCCAAATCTCTAAAAACGGGGGTACAACGGAGCTGATCCAGATTTGGGTCCGATATGACGTAATATCGGAAATGTGGACCCACGGCCCTATCAGAAACGTTGCTATCAGAAACAATGCGCAACGTTTTGGCATTAATATTGATATGGTGAGTGAAGCAGGTAGGACCCAAACGCAGATAACATTTGATAACACCTTTATTTCAAGGTCTAGAGTAAACTTGGAACAAACAAAACACTCTCCGGTGAACTAAGTCACGAACAAAAGAAGCACCAACACTGAACACAGGAGGAGACGAGACTAAATACACAGAAGGGTAATCACAGGACAAGAAACAGCTGGGCAGGGGAGGAGAAACACAAGGGCCACAGGTGAACATAATCAGATAACTAGACACACCAGGGAACTAATGACAAGAGGAAAAACACAGGGAAAAGGACCAGACAATAACCCAGAGAAAACATGACATGGAAACCAGCAAAAACACCCAAACCTACAAAACTATAAACGTGACATGAACTTAGGAGCGTGACAAATATGGTCTTATGGTCTTACATGGTGTTTACATTAGCAAGCATCGCTAACACTCAGAGCCAACGTGTACTGGAGAGAGTATGTGTAAAAAAGCAGGAAATAAAGAAAGGAACTCACCTTGTAGTAAACCCGCAAGAAAAAAAGCATTTGATCTTCATACTGTTCAGAAATAATCCCTGATGTGGTTTTGATCATGATATGGCGTTTCATCACGGCAGCATTTAGCTGAGAACCTCTCGGTAGGATTCTTACCAGCCATAAGCTCCGACCCCCTC